>NC_084998.1:9863496-9873496 GCF_963854185.1 Sardina pilchardus
CTGTGTCTAATTTGTTTCTTTTTTAGACGAGAACTCGCGGTGTAAAATATTCAGATTGGTTACGTGAATCTCAGTGTCTACATAATGTCTGTTGTGTCTCTGTGACAGTCAGGCTTTGCTTTGAAGTTCAACAACACAGCACACAGTGTTCATCCAAATGACTGCTTTTATGGAGGGTTGACAACAGAATGTGGCCAGAAGCACTCAACTGCACAACTGCACAGCTTTAAAACGGAGTCCCCTGATTTAGGACAACTCTCTGGAGCCATATTACCACTGTAATCAAAATGAACTCTCAGGGGAATATCCCTCTTTAAATCATGAAGTGAGCTGGTCTCAGATACATCAATTTGTCTGTTTTTCTAATATGTATATCACTCCTTTTTTATTTTTCAAAACTTATTGATTTGTGAATTATAGCACTTCGGATGGATTTACATAAATATGACTTACTACCCCGGATATTTCTAAAAACCTCCACATGAAATATATTGTCTTGTCAGGAACCCGGGAGGATTTGTCAGAACTGGTCCTCAGCGGATCGTTCAAAAGAGGAACTCTGCAGGTGACTGTGATATGGGAGCCCCTGGAAGTAGAACAGCCCAAAGCGTCTCTCTCTCTCTCTCTCTCTCTCTCTCTCCACGGATATTTTCTCCTCCCCACATCATCACACGTTTCTTTTTAAAGTGTGAAAAAGCTTCGGCTAACTGGCAGAGGAAGTCCCAGCTTGGCCCGCAGAGAGGAGGCAGATGGTCAGTTTATTATTGGGGAAGGGGAACGTGGCGGGGAGGAAACGGCAGCCGTAACTCCTTCACTGCATCCGCCGTTAACCACTCGTAATGACCTCCCATCTTGGCTGTTTGGAGGTTATTGGGAGCATTAGCATATTTTGGTCACTTTTAGCTCTGTAAAAAAAAGCGAACCGTCACCGTCACACAAGGTGTGTAAGTTTTAGTTTGGCGTGTATGATGAACAGCATCCACCCTAGTGACTATAGTGGCTGGTTGAATCAGGTGTAAAGAGATACTGTTAGCAATAGTGTAAATAGCATTTGCATGATAGGCCGCCATTAATATTTAACACACAATGCACATAGCGCATCTGTATGCCCCCAGACTTGAAAAGAAGAGCTGACTGATCAAATACTGAAGTGACCTTATCAACAGCTCCTCGGATGTTGCAGATGGTCAAAACACACACACACACACACACACACACACACACACACACACACACACACACACACAGACACTCCCTTGCACACAGGGAGGCCGAAAGAAGGGAGGGCCAGGGAGAGGAAAGAGAGAGAGAGAGAGAAGGGGAGTGGAGGGAGTAGGAGAAGGAGATGGCACTGCAGAGGACATGGACCTTTTCCCTCCTGTTGTACTCTGATATGCTCAGGGGAGCCATGACTTCACTCCTCCAAACAGGAGCCCAGTCTCTCCCTCTCTCCCTCCCTCCCTCCCTCCCTCTGCCCAGAGGTACACTCTATCCCCACTCACCCTATTTTATTCCCATTTCCTCCTGATTCTTAGCCTATTTTATCCTGACTTGGTACTTTGCTTCACTTTGTGAAGAGAGTCTGGCCTCTCACGTTTGGGAAACGTTTTCAACTCTAACATTGTAGGCCTAACGGGTGTAGACTTGCGTTAACCAATAACCAATGCATACCAATAACCAATAATCACCAGCAATTACATTGACCAGGGATTTCTAACGTTACTTCCTACTTCGCCTAACATTAATTAACTGAAAATAAACTGCATCAGGCAGGAGACAATCTCTGTAGGCCTACTGTGCCTGTAATTAAAATGATACATTTTTCCGACTGCAATTGATTGGCCTGGCCATCACCCTGGATGTCCAAGGGAAAATGTTAGTATATTGTAGTATATTGAGATGCCAGACTAGTATCAGTAGTAGTGAAATAAAAATGAATGGAGAAACTTAAACTAGGTGGGCAGGACCAGACTACACGATTTCTTCTTTTCTTTCGTCACGGTCATTTCTTGTTTGTCTTCAAAAAAAAAAAAAAAGTTCTATTCTACAGTATAGACTTTTACTCATCATATTATACACTTGCACCTCTTTGATCAAGTCTGACCTCAGTCCTACTTTCCACACCATTGTTTTGCGTGTGTTTACATTTCTCCTCCAGTTTAGAATCCTGTTCATTTTCCATGTTACCATGTTCTGGCCATTACACAGCATTAGTTGCTGATATGGCTTTAAACTAAAACAAACAAACAAACAAACAAAATCAGCTTTTTTTCTTGGTGTCTCTCCCATTCTGCAGCATCTTTATATATCCTCCTCCACCTTCTCCCCCTCCCCCTCTCCTCCTCTCTTCATCCTCCTCTTCCTCCTCCTCTTCCTCATTAATGCATGCTCAGATGAATTATACATATGTGGAGATGTAAGTTGGTGAATGTCAGCAGATGCATTCCTTGCCTACATTACCCGCGCTGGTGTGTAAGCTAATGTTAGGTTGTTAGCAGCAGGCCTTTGAATAGCACACACTCAGTGGGCTACACTTAACATCGTTTTACTTAGTAAGCATGCTTGGATTAGCAGATATTATTTGAAATATACAGAAGTATGATTAACCCCCCCAGCATTCTTGATTATTAAATATTACTGACTCTATCAAAGTAGATTAAGAGAAGCCAGAAGAAGAAAAAAAAAACACAATTAAATAATGAATCCATCTCCCCTGCAGTAGCAGTTCAGAGGCTGAATGCCATTTGAAGTTGGACTAAGTTTGGCATTTCCATGTTAGCGCTTTTCTGATGCTTGATATCTTTGATATGAAAGGGTTTTTTTCATTATCATAGCACATAACTCAAAGGCTAGAGAGCATTGTGGAAGGAAAGGGGTCCTACATGAGAGCACTGGAGAATATGCTTGTGTGAGGGACGAGTGTGTGTTTGTGTGGGCGTGTGTTCATACAGATGTAGAAGCCCATCGACCCCCTCCCCCAGACACACACTGACACACACATTTAAGCACCGCGCACACACACACATACACACACACACACACACACACACACTTGGGTTAATTATTCATTTAACGTCTCACTGCACTTCTCCAGTTCTCTGACAAGTGTGTGTGTGTGTGTGTGTGTGTGTGTGTGTTTCACTGTGTGTCAGCATCTCTGAGAGCCCCCCCCCCCCCACACACACACACACACGTACCCACACACAACCACAGACTATATGGTAACACAAGATCTTTCTGTGGCTATTGTAATTTAATCAGAATTTGGTGTGGAGATGTAGCTCTCTAATTTTTGCAAAGGAGTTTCATATACTCCTGGCCCAGTATGATGGAATATGTGTGTGTGTGTGTGTGTGTGTGTGTGTGTGTGTGTGTGTGTGGCAGGCCAGTGCAGTAGAGGGGTCATATTTGATCTCTCAAGGACACACAGAACCCTTTTGCTTTTTTGTCTCTCTTTCGCCTCTGTCGATCCGTCTGTCTGTCTACCTGTCTCTCTCTCTCTCTCCTTATTACCGTTCTGTATGTCTGCCTCTCTCTCTCTCTCTTCTCTTCTCTCTCTCTCTCTCTCTCTCTCCTCTCTCTCTCTCTCTCTCTCTCTCTCTCTCTCTCTCTATCTGTCCGCTGTCTGTCCCTCTGTCTGAGACCAGTCTCTGACTCAGTCAGTCAGTCATACCCAGAGTGGCTGAGACGGAGGGTCTCCTGCTGCCACTATACTCTCTGGGCGCTGCTCTTCAGGAGGGCACGCTCCATCACACGGTCAGCCGTAGTCTGGAACGTTCTGTTGCCAAGGATTAGAGACACCTAACTTCTGTGCTGAATACCCACACACACACACACACACACACACACACACACACACACACACACACACACACTCTCTCTCTCTCTCTCTCTCTCTCTCTCTCTCTCTCTCTCTCTCTCTCTCTCTCTCTCTCAGACACACTGTGCACAGCAGACATCTACTGTGGAAGGCAGTTTTTCCAACAGATTGAGCCGTGACCTGATGCCAACCCCTCGTCCTATGCCCTACTGTGAGGCAGTGGGTAGAAGCACAAATGTTCACATCACTGGTGAAGATGTTGCCAGTGGTAGGACGGTGCACTTCCATACATGAATATACCAAACAGACATTTTGTGGGTATTTTCCCTAGAATTATTCTGTTCAAAGTGTCACAAACAACCTCTTCCTTTTGCGAGGTGTTGCGTGTTTCAGCGACAGCTTTGGGATAATTATGGACACAAAAATACATGACTCAACCATGCTGTGATATACAGTGGTATGCGATCATTATCGTCTGCATTAAGCAGGCCTAGTGACACACTTATTATTACTGAGCCTTTTACACAAACTGACTCTCATATGGAAATTAGCTTATGATTGACGCCTCCATGAATGTCTCTTAGTTGTTGTCGCCCCCCCCCCCCCCCCCCCCCCATACTTATTTGCTTCTGCTGTTTATAGTGTGCAGCATGTTAAGTATTTAATATTTTACATCTTGGTGTGTGAGCACTATATAGATTTATATTACTGATGATACCAATGCTTTTGATAAAGATTTAATAAGATTAACACATACTGGCTAGAATAGATTTTCATATTTCAACAGAAGTAAAGTAACAAAGGCACAAAAGCAATGCAGGAAATATATTTGGATTTGCCAAGCTATGCCAGTTTCATAACTTTACATCTTGTCAGTCTATTTATTTGTCAGTATATCCGTCTCCCTCTGCCAACTTTACAGCAGGTGACAGCCAGCATGCATGCACAGCTGCATTGCAGTGTGTGTGTGTGTGTGTGTGTGTGTGTGTGTGTGTGTGTGTGTGTGTGTGTGTGTGTGTGTGTGTGTGTGTGTGATCGTGATCCTTTCATGGAGGCTTCACGGTATTGATGAGTCGTATCCACCCTCTGCTGTCTATTGCTGCATTTGATTCCAGGGTTGCTTTTCAAGCTCTGTGTGATTTTAGCATGCCAAGTACAGCTGTGTGTCTTCTGCCTATGCCTGCGCTCTGAGCACAGTATACTGCAATGCAGTTACACACGAGGTCCTTGTATTGCCTAGATCTACCTACCTTAGTGTTCACAGCATAGCTTATTACACTACATGTTAGGACACAATTGTCATTGCAATGCTTGTGTGTTACTGCTATTATTATTACAATCTGCATGAACTGTTTTGATTTTATGATAATGTTAAAACACTTTGCAATTAGGTGTCAAAAGTTATGGCTGTTTGGTATTGATATTAAAGCAGCACTACAGTTATTGGTCTAAAACTAGCGAGATACCTACCTGAAGAGCCATCTTGACACTGCTGGAGGCTTGCTAACATGCTAATTGGTGACTTCCAATTATATAGTCTGCAATGTCATGTTGTCATGTTTGTTCCTATAACACAGAGTAAGTTATATAAAGTTCCTGAAACACAGAATTTTATACTGTATAGAACTTAATATTTTTATAGCATGGTTAGCTTGTGGTTACTGCACATGCGTTTTTTTGTCCTTCACATGGCTATGTATTAAATGTGAAGGTGATACCAAAATGATTTACATGATTAAGGCAAACCTCAAAAGGTCGCATAGCTTTGTTTTGATATTGGTTGCTCTGTCAGCTTTGCTTAGGCCTGAAGGGGTTGGCCGATTGGCCTAATTTTGGTAAAGGCATCCAATGTTGAGTTAATAGTGTTTTTTTTTTTTTTTTTTTTAATTAGACAGCTACTTTTTGTCTACTGTGGTCGGTAAAATGCGCTTTGTCAAAGTTAATCTCTTTTCGAACAACTGCAGTTTGGAGCACTCCACACTGGGGCCGTGGTTTGAAGTGTTTATTAGCGGTGAAACTGCTTGCTTTGGCCGCATGGTGAGGTCGATTACAGGAACAGATGGTCAATGGGGAAGAGTCCAGGATGGCCCTAGGAGACTGTCTGCAGTCAGAGACACAGACAAGGGGAGGGAGAGTCAGCAATTACTGGCGTTTAGCTAGTTACTTTCTTTTACTTTACTGGCACGTAACCTTCAGTTTGGTACTTTTTTAATGTTCATCTTTCTTGTTTTATGGTGATATAATTTTATATACTGGTAGTGAAACTATGTGTATTGCTTTCATTTTTGCTCTCCCTCCTCAAATATGAAGTACACCTATTACAGAGTTGTTGTTGTTGTTGTTGTTGTGTGTGTGTGTGTGTGTGTGTGTGTGTGTGTGTGTGTGTGTGTGTGTGTGTGTGTGTGTGTGTGTGTGTGTGTGTGTGTGTGTGTAATGTTTTTATGACATCCTCAAGGATGGTGTATCCTCAAACCCAACTAAGCATTAGAGATAAGCAAAGGAGACCTAAGAGTGTCAGGGGAAAAGCTGATAAGAGAGAAAGGGAACTCAAACATCAGTCTGTCAGGAGGCAGAGACGCTGAGGCCATGCAATATCTGGAAGCGGCAGCTAACTAGCATTGTGGATTGCCCTGAGAAATACAGCTTTAAATCTGTGAGCAAACAAATTGAACACAATTGCGTGAAGATGACAGATGTAAATTAGCTTATAGCTAAATTATGTGTTGAATGTTTGCTGTACACACTCCTTGTCACATTGGCAAATAGAAATATGAAGATTTGCGTTAAGCCACTAGCGTTTGGTAGCAGGGGAAAAAAAAAACATTTGAGTTCTTCAAATATTTACATATTCAACAGGACAAACCAGGCTCTCTCAGAATCTGAATGTTGCACTCCACTTCACTTCAGTCGTCTATGTAGCCGAGGCTACATGTGCTTTAAAGGAGTAAAAGAATTTGTCTGTGGCTGTGAGCTGTGGCAGTCCTGAATCTGTTGGTGCCCTGAGGCAAGCTCATCATTCTGAACGCTCCCCATTCTCAACACTCTAGCTACCCACACTACCCTCCACCGTCCATCTCCCCCCCCACCCCCCCACCCCCACCATCTCCATGGATGTCTGGAAGTCTGAAGCTCACAGCCATCTCTCCTCCCGCAGGGTCTAGTTCCCCCCCTGCCCTCCGAGTCACATTCACGCAGGCGAGCAGGAGGGGGGGGGGGGCACATCTCCAGAGCCGCGCCACCGCCGTTAACTGAGACCTCAGCGAAAAAACCGAGCTCGCGTCCATCGGCCCTCGGTGTGTGTGTGTGTGTGTTTTTATTGTGCATCACACACTGCCACCCAGTGGAGTGATGGCGTGCTTGTCAGAGAAGCACATAGAGGATGTCTGCCGGCTGTCTCGCAGAGTCGTTTGCTCGTATAAATGTGTGTGTGTGTGTGTGTCACTTTCTCCTCGTCAGGGCCCCCGAGGGAGCTGCTGAGTGTGTGTGGCCAAAGGTCAGCTCACCTGTCGGCAGTCCCAGGGGTCAGGAGGTCAACTCTAGGACAGCACAGGGCAGCAGCACTTGCCCCCCCTCCCCCCTGTCACAGACGATATAACCACCCTCTCAAACGGGGGGCAGCTGCTCTGCCCCAGCACAAGTGGACCGCTTCTTTTTTTAAAAGAACAGAGAATGTCAAGATTTTTCGCTTACTCAAGGAACACTACACAGCACTCAGCGACACAGCACTTTTAGGCTTCTGTGTTATTTCTTATAAAGATGATAGGGACCCAGACCTTATGTAAAAAAAAAACCCCTCTGAGGACTTGTGTAGTTAATGTGTAACACTATTTTGCTAGCGCAGACAACAATGGACAAAGAGGCCATTTCAGTAGAAAGGCTCTGACACATTTGAATGATTTTTGCCCTTACACAGAGCTCTCTCAGATTATTACTATAATTGGCCATCAAGCAAGTCTCATTATAATCATTCCAGGTTTTTCCCCCCTGTCATTTGCCTTTACACTGATAGACAATAGAGAGGTGTCATGATGAGAAAGTGAATTCAATTCCTCATACAGTTTACATTTTATGCAGGTTGAACAGGAGGTAACAGGCTCTGGTATGAAAGACATACATATATAAGATACTTTCTAATAGTAGAGGATACCTATTAGCTGGATCAGGGTAGATGTTCAGCAGAGAATCCATAAACCAGTGGATCATAGCTGTATAGTTCACAATCAGGAAAAGCTTGAGGTATGGATTATGGAAGAGAAAAGCGAGAGTGATTGAAGCACATTATCATAATGTACGGTACGGAAGCGTATGTATTTCTCTGCATTTCCCGGGAAAAAGTCGTCCGTTCCGTATAAGTTCATAGGTGTCCGTTCAGGTGCTCTCATTATTCTGCAAAGTGCCACTTCAACAAATCATCTGCACATTTACCATATGGATATAATGACTGGAGTAGCATCATTTGCATTTGTTTAATCTCCGCCCACGTGCGGTTTATATAGATACTGCAAAGCATGATCTTATGCCCTGTGGGGATCAGCTGTGGGAACATACTGAGTCATGCGGATGGGGCCTTGTGTGTCTGCGCAGGGCAGGGGGATGGAGATGTGTGTGTGACTGACCCGGGGTCCGAATCGGCTGCTCTGCTACCTTTGATTAAACATGCACAGCTGAAGGGGGGATTGCAGTCTGCCGGGAAAAAAAAGAACGCACTCACTTTTTGACATTATGACTTAATGAGGTCTCTGAGCAAGTGACCCAGTGGTGAGGACACTGTGAACGCACACGCACGCACGCACGCACACACACACACACACACACACACACACACACACGCAAATACACACACACAAATGTGAATAGACACACACACACACACAAACATACAGTGGAAGAAGGGAGAGAGAGAAGGAGCAAGAGAGAGAGAGAGAGAGAGAGATTCATTGCACCCCCACAGCCCAACCTTTGATTTTTGTGGTTTGTTTGTTTCTGACTTTTTATCTTCGTGTTCCCCTTATGGCTGGTGTGAGTTGCTTAGCAACCAAGCTATCGGGACCTGATTGTTGCCATGACGATGTGGCAGGGTATCATGTAGAGAATAGAGATGGGAGGAGGGGGAAAGGAGCAATGAGAATGAGAGGTGGGAAGGGAAAGAGAGAGAGCGAGAATGCAGAGAGAGAGAGAGAGGGAGAGAGAGAATGCAGAGAGAGGGAGAGGGAGAGAGAGAGGTTTAGAGCTGATGCATGGATGAGTTTTGAGAATATTGCACAGAAAGTGGGAAGGTAGGAGGATGACCTAAACGTAGGCAGGAACGGATAATGAAGGGAGGGAAGGACGGAGGAAGGGAGGACAGGAGAATGAAAGAGGGATTGTGAGAGAGTGAGAGAAGGACGACAAAAAATAATGCAACATTTATAAATATTCAGATCAGTCATGTGCAGGCAGAGAGACGCAATAGGAACTCCAACACTCTCCAAAGAGCAGCTCGCTCCAAAGCGAATCCGGCGCTAATCTGGCCGTCCTCCATGCCACGTCTGAGCCTGATCCCAGCCAAATCCGGGCCAGAATCGCTCTTTATCTGGGACACTATGGCATAACTCATTATTGTATGCGTATTCATAAATACGGGGTTGCTACAATGGAAGTTGATTTAGATTCCTCTGCATAGACCGAGTCCGGTGTAGACAAGAGCATGTTAATTCATGTTAATAAACAGCATTTCACTCCCAACTCCCCTATGCAAAAATCCCTCATCCAACTCCCCTTCAAACAACCTAATCTAATTATTGTTTTTTAGAGAGTTGAACAACCATCACTGTTAATTGTCACTGATTCATGAGATGTCATAAAGCTTGATAAAATGTAATAACACTCGAAAAATAAAACTGGCAAGAGGCTTTTCAAAGAGGGAATATACTGTGCACAGTTATGTGTGGATATTATAGTTGGAAGAACAGTCATTATATTATCACTGAGTAAGCCATACACATGTCATGTGTTGGAGGATAGGCATTAATAGATGGTGTTATTAGTTACAGCATGTGTAATTTAATTGTATTAATTGGATTTAAAGTTTAACCACTTTTGAATAGACAGATTTTATAGTAATTTACTGTATATTTTTAAACTGTCCCTATTGATAAGGTCCCCTTTTTTTTTTTAATTTTAGGTAAGTACCAGAGCTTC
>NC_084998.1:9878496-9893496 GCF_963854185.1 Sardina pilchardus
TCGAAGCCATTCTCTGCGTGTTAGTTTGTTTGAATCACAATGCTGTTCAGCCTGAGAAACTCAGGCCATCAAATTTAAGCGTAAAAACGCTGATCAAGCTCTCCCTTACACACACATTTACATTACAGCTGCCATAGGAGGGGAATCATGAGCGCGAGCAGATGTTGTTCTTGTCTAATGTCAAAGTAGTATCATCAATGAGCTCAGAAGCCCCAGGCTACATTAACAAATCAAAAAGTCTGTTTTGTACCATCAGCATTTTACATTATCCTCCAACCTGTCCTCTGGAATGGTTGAGGGTGTGTGTGTGTGTGTGTGTGTGTGTGTGTGTGTGTCAAGGAACTCCATTAGGCATGGTGTAGTCATAAATGGAAAATGCAGCACAAGGTTGGATGATTTGTTTCATCTTCAGCCCCTTTGAAAGACTGTCAGGAATGTACTGTGCTCATATTCCACTGCTATCTCGACTTGATACGTCTATAACCGAGGGATCCAAAGCATAACGTAAGAGCAATGTAAAGTCACAGCAATATATTTACAGTCTTGAAGTTGGGGGGGACCACAGGGATCAAGTTGTTGAATAATGCCATTTCACTTGTCTTCCTCCTGAATTGTTTGCAGCAGGTCGAAACATGGTCTGTCAATTCGTCTCAAACAATCCTGCAGCAATTATGCACTATGATTTTTTGACAGGGCTGTGCTGTAAATTGCGTCACATATGAGTAAGAACAGGTAGGGTATTTATAGCCATAGTCCTCTCATGACTGCATGGAAGGGTCATATTCTCATATTTATAGTGTCCTGTTATGTCATTCCTGCTCTAGGTTAACCAGAGAGAGAGGCCAGATACTGCCAGCACCACTGGCTGTTTTGTGAGACATCATTCTGTTGATGGCGGCGAAGGTCTCGGGAGATAGAACAGAGGGCTTTTGACTTGGTCTCCGTGCCGCATGTTCCCCTTGCTCACGGGGGACTGTAACAGACAGTGTCTGTGCCGTCAGTTTGCTCAGGCCACTGTTGTCCTGTTTTATTTGTTTATTTATGTATTTATTTATTTTTTAACGGCTTCCTGTTGTGGGTTTTTGTGCATTGCCAGTGGGGCTGGCGCTGGCGTTGCGTTGAGACTCTAAGACCACCAGGCAGCCTCCTCCACAGCTGGCTAACCGTTAGGGAATCCCCGCCCCTGCAGATGTTGTCATGGAAACCAGCAGGCTCGGATGGGAGTCCCTCTTTAGCGGCGCGGCAGCGGCGCGCTCTCGTCCAGTGCACAAGCCCGCGACCGACCACGCTATATAACCCACGCAGTCTCTCCCATAGTATCCTCGTCCTAACATGCTGCTCACCAGCTTCTAGTCCACCGTACTGTCCACCCCACACACGTCCAATCACACGTCCATACATTTAAAAATGATAATAATACTGCACCTTAATAAATAATAATCGTTTCTGTAGATTGCATAAGTCATACTTCTCCTTTTCTTTCTTTTTTTAAAGGCTTCTTGAGGTGCTACAGTACAGTATATAGAACTGCAGGCTTTGAAGAACCCTTAGGGATTCCTTTGATGTACCTTTCAAAATGGTTTAAAGCCCGTATTGCAAGGTTCATTTTCCAACAAATTTGCATTATTAGCTTGTTGGTACTACTCATCTAAATTGTTATCCATTGTATTTGATGTTGTTGGGTGTCACAAAACGGAATATAACACGCAAAAGTCCACTATTTTACAGAGGTTTGCAATGATTCTTCTTTCCCCCTCAATGCACTCTATTGCGTCACATTGGGGACCACCGAACAAGCCCCCTTGCGATTGATTGACATTTGACAATTACATGAGAGAGGAGTAAAGAGAAACGGGCAAGACAGTGCTCAGCGGTAAAAAGTTCAGATTATAGATAAATAGGTAAATACATAGATATAGATATCCTATATATATATATATATATATAGACATAGATAAATCACGTCACATTTGCTGGTCCAGGGTGACCTGACCAGCGATCAAAACGCAGTCCACCACCATAGTTTACATGCAACAGCACTGCCTAATCGACGGCTTGCAACAGGGGGATCACAGGTGGCAAGTAGACCAAAGCAAAGCTAGCATGATGCTTTATATTTTTAGATCTTTTGACTAAGTTTACTGTACTTATTCAAACTAACGACATCACCACTGTCACTAGATGTAAACCCAACGTTGACTTTCACTCGGTGCTATTCACTGACTGTAAACAAGTGTCCTCTATGCATGGTCAGACTAGCTTGAGCTCAATTAGTTACGAAACGATATCAGCAACACAGGACGTATCTCCACTCATTCCGCTTGGGCCATGCATTTAATTACCTTTCACTGCATTCACGTCTGCCAGGCTCCAAACTGTCTTCATAACAGCAGTTGCGATCAGTATTAACACAGCCTCAGCAAAGTTAAAACCACTATAGCGAAATGCTAATCGCTAACTGCTAATCGCGATGCCATTTGAACTGCAGTTAGTTTCGCCTACCCTCATAACGGGACCTCTCAAATTCCGAAAAATGCATTAAAATAAAATTGGACAACATTTATATTTTTGTTAAACCTAAGGGTGGATATGATATAAATGGTGTAACGAAATTTGAAGTGTAACTATACCAACTTTATGAAAGTGTAGGCTACGCCTATGACACAACCTTTTCCTATAGGAATAAATGGAAAAAATAGCCTCCATAACAAAATCTCCCCAAATTCAGAAAAATTTATGAAATTGAAATCGGACAACGACGTTATCTTTGGTAAACTCTTAGGTAGCTGTGATATAAATTATGTGACGAAATTCGAAGTCTAAATATACAAACTTTATGTTGAAAGTGTAACTGCGATTTCCATAGAATACATTCAAATTAGTTAAGCGCAGGTTCAACGTGTCCCCAACCTGTCATCATCAACCGAATTACGTTAAAATTCCATCAAATACCAAAAACGACAAAAACTGTCCTTTAGCAACATCTTGAGATTTTTTCTTAAATGATATTCATATACTGAGTGTTTTATGTACCCATTAATCAAAAGTAGTGTTTAAAATGAACTTTGGCCTTTAAAGAACCATTTGGGGGTGCCATATATGAGGCATGCAATACATTTCTGGTTCTATAGCACCATATATATATAAGAGTGCAACACACCGTCCACCCCTGTCTTTACAGTTACAAATAATGATATTGCATCTTAATAACACACTTCTTACTGTTTTTTGTAGATGGCATAAATCCTACTTATAACAAATGTTATTTCTTCCTTTCACCAAAACATATCATTCAAATTGAGTGGTGCCAGAGGGCCTCGGTTAGGCCCCTCAGCTTTTCTATTCAGTTTCCTGTAATATCTGTAATTGGAGGAGAAAAGTGTGCGTTTTATTGGATATTATAAGCTCCATCATTATAACTTGTATGTCATTAATGTATGTGATTTATACCATGAGGCGATTGTGTGATTTTCAACAACACTGCCAGAAACCATTCTCCCACACAGCACAATGTGCACACCATAATCAAAACCCGTCTCTGCCATAGCAAAGATTGCTTTATACAGTAAACCGTCTCTGCCATAGTACATCAATACAAGTAATATCTGTGTATATTGCACATACAAGTACATGATGTAGTGGAGAACTGTAATCAGTATTAAGAGCCTCAGCTCAAAAGTACATTGTCATGGATACTATAATAAGGCTACATTAGGTATACATTGTTTTTTATATGTAATATAATGTATCTGACACACAACACATAAAGATTGTTATTCTGAAATGATGCAGAAAATATAGTCCCCCTAAGCCAGGTTCTCTTGGCTGAGTTTGTTACTGATCATAATGGGATTGTATACGTCGCTTCCTCGCTAAAAGGCTTTCGCCTCCCGTTTGTAGTGTAGCCAACTCTAACACAGTTATGGGCACAGAGTATCATGTAGCAAGCAGGGTGATTTTGCCCTGATTTGTACGATTATGTAATACAATACCATTTCTATTTGCTCGTCTTGGTAGCTCATTGATCTATACAAGTTCTCCAATGACAATATTTACTCTGTGTATGAATGTGTGTGTGTGTGTGTGTGTGTGTGTGTGTACCGTGTACATGCATGTATGGACATAGTGCCTGTCTGTTGCAGGTGTGTGTGTGTGTGTGTGTGTGTGTGTGTGTGTGTGTGTGTGTGTGTAAGCCTGTATGTAAGTCTGTGTGTGTGTGTGTGTGTGTGCTTTTTGAGGAGCGTGCACAGCATCACTTACAACACAGACATGATGAGTTCATTATGATGAGTCTGCATTGAGCCAAATCCATTACCTTGTGCTGATTCAGAGAGCTGCTGTAGTTAGGACTCTGTAGGTCCTGATCAATGTTTAATAACCATGCATTACTCCAGCCAACCCTTTCAAATAGCGCACAGTCATCAACATACCAAAGACATTTAAGCTGTCTGACTATAATTGAGATGATGTGGTAGGAACTATTGGAGGCGTTTTTTAATTGTGCTGGAAATATGATTTACATACTCATAACTAGCAGAAGTCTCATGGTAGTAAAAGCAGGAAATTGCATCTACTGTATGCATGTGAGTAAGACCAAAGACCACTGTCTTTATGGGGTAGTATGAGATCAATAAGGTATTTGCTGCCAAAGATATATTCTACTCTCTCCTCAAACATGGATTTTCAAAGGGCCTGAGATCAGAAAGCAGAATGGCAGTTGGTATTGGCATGCGGTAACCTACTACTGGTTCTCAAACTTTTTCCATCACTCAGATTGTCAAGCCCCACTTGACACCATCACCCCAGCAAAATGGTAATGTTAAAACATTATTTTCGCACTTTGGTTGCCCGTTACATTTCCCGCCTCAGTCCCCCAGATCTGTAGCCTGGATGCCAGACCGAAGTTTAGCCCCGCCTACATTCTTTTTCTGCAGGGAAAGAATTGAGTATGACGTCGTCAGGCTACCAGATCTGATGGTGCTTTATTTTTATTTTATACGCCTGTGTAGGACTATGTTTATGTGTGGCTGTTTTCAATGTATGTTTTAATCGATAAAGATGAATCAATAAAGATGGACACAAAAAAAGACAACAAATCTCCTCCTGTGCATGGCGCCCCACGTGTCATGTCTCCATTCCCAAGTAGTGCCCCTCCCACAAACACACACTTTGAGCACCACTGTGGTAACCTGACACTGATTTTGAACAACAACTGAGAATGACCCTCACAAAACCAACACATCTCATCAAGGCAACTGGCAAGACCTACGCGACTACACATTTATTCATTTGGCAGACACATTTATCCACAGAGACAATAGAATAATATTTAAGCTATTAACATTTAAGCAGATGCGGACATCCCGGTTCCAGAAAGTAAAGGTCCTGCCATATATTCTTTCTACCTGTGCACTTAACGGTCCTGCCATACAGTATATTCTTTCTACCCGTGCACTTAACACTAATAATCACTAATAATCTGATCGACCTGGCTGCTAATTAGGATGAGCTGGTTTACTAACTGCTTGGGTCAAATACTTGGCAGGACTTTTACTTTCTGAACCCCAGATGTACAGTACACCTCTATATTTGAGCAATACATCACAGTAATGATGCAGGAGACTAACCCTCGCCATGCCATGTCATAGATTCCGTGACATTCACATCCAGCGGTGATGCTGATCCTGCCGCTCAACTAATTCAAATACAGCCATTTCTCTATCCAGTCACCTTGTAACTTCATCATTACAGTGCCATGCAAATCTGATAAGCAAATGTGATAGGTCTTCAGGTGATATTGAAATGTCACTGTGTCACAAGAGAAATACACTGCACTGCTTCTAGAAATGACATGTTCTGAGCAAGCTGAATAGCAGCATTCAGACACATGCATTGCTTTAAGGAAACCGATCATGTGCATTATTCAGACCTGGCAAAAGGTGGGCGTAAAGACGGCAAATGTGAAAGGAAAACAAAATATGAACACTGACCATGTTGTAAGTTCTGTATGTATCTAAGAGCATTAATAATCACTTATAAAAATGCTTGACCAAATATAATAAATCATCTCAGCTTGACTATTTCAAAATCCTGGCAGTCCATTTAACAAAGAAGTGGTGACAAAAGGATTGTACAGAGATGTCAATTGTCCATCCCATTGTAAAGAGAAGCAAAACTAGTTTGTGTAATAAGTCCAATGTAACGTGGTAGAGTGTGATAATCAGGCATGTCTTTCTTTCTCAGCATAAAGCCAGACAGTAAACAGAAATGAAAAACGTTGCTGCAATAATCAATAAAGTTTGCTTAGAGTTTAGAAAAGCCCTGGGTCCCCTGCCCAAGCTTAGATGATGGTCCGTCCACCATCTTCACTGTTTGTGTTTCCCCAGTTCTCAGGCCCCCCAGTGGATTAAAGTGGATTGAGGGTGAAAAACAAAACACAAGAAACCTAAACAACAAACAATAGGTCAAATCATGTTTGACAATAATCTAGCAGCATGGAATCTTACAGGGAACCTATTTAGAGTTTATAGCCTGTATACATGACTGTTTACATGACATTGCATTACTGTACATTTGGCTGACACTTTTTTTAACCTAAGCGACTAACAATATGGTAAACAGTTAAAGCAATTCTCTCAACAATTCTAGGACAACTGTAAAGAAAAACATAGAGTAGATGAATAAGTGCACCAGTTTAAATTACAAGAAGAGGTAGAGTTTAGCCGGTTAGAAAGGATATCCAACCTGATTGCTCAGACAATGGAAATGTACCTGACATGTAAAACACTATGGATTGATCACCCAAAATGTTTTAAACAAGAGCTATGAATTTAAATAAAACACAACGATCAAACTGCTAAATAGTTCAGCTAAATAGATAGAGGGATCACTGCCCTAGATTTAAATGTTACAGTACTCCATTGTTCTGTGGAGTTCTGTGGTTTGTCATCTTCCAAATGAATGCCTTCCATCTTGCTTATTCTGTCCTTCACCCATGTGCCTTTACAGCAGATGTCTGAACAAAAGCACTCTCTAGTCATGTCATGTCATGGCGATGTGGTATATTATGATAGTGTGTCTGTCTCGTCCCTCTCACAGAAAGTGAAACAACTATGGTGTATTGTAATTTTGTCATTTGATGCCCGTACTTTTTTGTTTTGCATTTGATAAACTTTCTCGGTAATATCACTCCGTAGCCTAATGTGCAGACCATCACGTCTTTTATATCCATGCACTGAGGGTGAAAGTGAGTATTCAGGCATTATACTATGTATGTCCAGTGGCTTTATCCCTGTATACAACACTGATATTTTCTCATATCATATGAGAATGAAAGCATGTAGGTTAGACAATTTGTGCACTTGTATTAGCATAAAATATAGATGAAACATATATAATAATGAATTTGCCATTTAACATTTGCAGTATTATATGCCTATATCATATTAGTAGCCTATATTTCAGTCTCCTCAACAAGCCAACTTTTAGGCCTACAGCTGAGCACAAATGTATTTGTTACAAAGTTATGACACATGACCGCAGGTCTCTTTCAAATGCATACATACTGTAGTAGAGAGAGAGAGAGAGAGAGAGAGAGAGAGAGAGAAGAAACATCTAGCCTAAATCTTTTTTATTGTACGTGCTGCCTCCGCACTGAAGCCAAGGTCGAGACTATTTTTGAACACACATATCCATGGAAACCAGTCTTCCACTGAGAAGAACGGTATGTTCAGTAGTATGCACTCTCTTTCTCTCAAACACACACGTATGAATATGATCGCCCACCACTTCCGTTCAATGCTGTGCTAACAGGGCAAAGTGGCTTGAACAGACCACAGAATGATATATCTTTGCTCTTCAAAAGAGGAGTGACGCAATACATACCTCAGCCCTTAACAGTAAGCCTATATAGATTGTACTTTGGATTCCTAACAGCACCTGATTCTACTGTAGGTCTTTTAACACATTTAAAAGGAGAAATATTTTCTCGTTTGCATCTGTTTGTAATCCCCGGACCATGGCAATGAAGAGGGTTTTAGTTATTTTAATGTCTGATCATTTGTAAGTCTGTTTACTTTGCCATGTACTCATTGCTATTACTTTTAGGTCTCCTTCCCATGGTGTCTGTGGGGATATTAGGCTACTAATAAAGCTTCCGAATAGCCTACTACCCTATACATTACGAATTGCCCATGATTCGTTTGCTTCCTTATGAGGAATGTCGTTTCCAGAAGAGTTTTCGACTTTGATTCTCTTCCGGTTGCCGTCTGTTGCCTAATGTTGACACATTGACTGGGGGACGCTAATTCCAGACGTGTAAGGGCATCTCGTCCTCGTCACCACCGGTCATTTTTTTCTCTCGCGGTCGCATCTGTTCTTTTTAACATTGACGTCACTCTTGAGCGCTGTGGCTCACGCCGCAGTCGGTCCTGAGATGAATGCACAATATTGCGTTCACCTGATTCAATGGCGCCGCCCTGCGATTATAAGCCGTCAACACGGGTTCATATGCCACCTGTAACATTTGGATATGGAATTTAGACAATGGGTTCATTTATGCAGTATTTCATGTAAATTGTGTCCACCCAATAAATCTCACTAGGTGTCACACTTTCCACATTGTTTTGAATCAGATTAGATTTGTCCTGATGAAATCCAGCAAATGAGTTTGGCTATACCGTATAAATGGACTAGCCTACTGGATGGACTTCCTATACATCCCATAAATAGGAAGCTGTATACGCAATAACCTCCTTCATTATCTGATTTCCCTCAGGTTTATATAACATAAGCCTACACGCCTTCTTATTTTATACCTGTGGGTTTATGCAATCATAAACCCACAGGTATAAAATAAGAACGCAACCATTTATCATAAGGTTAAGAGAAAACACCCCTTGCAGGCCTACTGTTATTTCAATTGTCTAAATAAACCTTCAGGACCATGGACAGTTCGTAACATTTGTAGCCTACACACGCCTACATTAACAAACCTCGCCACCAGAGGGCATACGTGCACATTTAAATGATATAACGTTACAATAACCAACTAAAAAAGCAGAATATGATGAATTCCACAATGTCTTCACCGGGTTAGATAGACTATTGTAAGCCAATCCTTACAATGTTGTCTTTTTTTACAAGAGGGTAGGCAAAAACAATAATGGTGGAACATTAACAACTGTAAAGTTATATTCCCTAGACATTCCAACTTCCAACTTCCCACTTCGATTTTTGTCAGTCTTACAATGCTTTTGAAGCGGTTTATCGTTGATGTTTGTGCCTGGACTAGGATTTTACGGTCGATAGGTCACAGGGGATAGAGAGAGAGGGAGAGAGAGAGCGAGAGAGAGAGCGCGCGCGTAACTGAAGGATGTGAAACGCCATTGGTTGACTTGAAGTTACGAGAAATATGATCACAGAATCATATAGTTCGGAACAGTGGAGTTCAGAAGAACACTTCGTTCTAATTGTTGGCATACAACTTAAACTATGTTTAAGTGCCTAGTGATAGCCAGGATGGGAGTCCATGCGCGTCGGTGTTGGAGTGTTTGTTAGTACAGGGACAGTGAGATTGTTCCAACCTGCCTTTCACATCACCTCCACGCCTATCCTAGTCAGTCTCCAGCATCCAGCATCGGGACGCTGGCGACAGATTGTAGTCTGTGGGGTCTATGGGTGTCGACATGATGTCTCCGCCTCTGAGGAATTTGAAGTGCTTTTCACCGGTGATGTGCCAGTGTAAGGTTATTTGTAGCAACCGAACCCTCTCTCTCATGTTCGGGTGCAAGGTAAGCTCGGAGCGGAAGGAACATTTCTGCCTTATTCCCGTTTTTGCATGTGACAGCGTGTTGAGATGGCGAAATGACGGGGGAGAATTTGTAATACACACGGTGAAATCACAGCACGCGGAGTAGCGAGGAAAAATGGAGCGTGTAGGAGACTGCTTTAAAAAATGATGAATGAACCTATCTCTTACCCTCACCGAGTCTCTCCAGTGTGTATAAGTGAACGCACGCAGGATTCGGAATGCCTTAGTTATGATAGCCTACTGTACTCACCGGCAATGTTAATACTATGATTCAATATTGATGAGTCTTCCGGTCATTTCAAACCTCAGTTGTTGCCGCATTGTTTTCTCGCTGTTACAGTGGGGACGTTTTGTTCTGGTGCATGGCCTCCTGTCGTTACTGGACAGTAATAAATCCTAGTTGAGGTTGAGACTCACTGTACATACAGTAAGCCACCTGACTGGCTTATGTTAATTGTTGTGTGAATACGAGGTTCTTGAAGGGAGAAAGTGACATGACGTGTCTCTAACTAACATGTATTTTTTGTTTTGTTTTAAACACGTTTTTCCACCAGAGATTCCCCCTAAACTAGCCTAATTTAAGCTAATGACCATGAAGAGCAGCATGTATGTATGATAGCAGACAGAAAACATATTTGACAGATCCAATATTGAGCTCACAAAGTAATAGGGCCTAGATGTCAGCGGTGCTCCTGTAGAACACAAGAAGATAACAATGAGACTGAGAGAAGGGCACAACTACATGATCATACTGTAGGTACTCACATGTAGATACTGTATGTACAAGCACATTGAGAGTCCCTCTCCCCAATGGTCTAATTAAGATACTCTAACCAAGAACATTATCGAGTAAAGAATAGGCCCTTTGGATTCCCGAAATTTTAATTAACACACACACATACATAATTTAGCTCACTGAACTTTTCATTCTGGAAAAGAGAAGCTGCGGGTAACAGTTGAACTGAAGAAGTGGAACTATATCAAACACATAATGTAGGAACAGACCTTGGGGGGGGGGGGGGGGGCGTTTGTAGTTATGCCTCACAAACAACATATCAATAACAAAAGTGATATTCATAAACCTAATACCATAAACTAAGATTAATGTAGTGTTGCATCCCATTAAGGTTAATGGGAGTTAGCTAACGATGGCAGCACACGGTATGAAAGGCTGCAGATGGCCGGCAGTGTCTACAGAGACCTGTCCTTGAGGCTGAGGGTTTCAGTTGACAGCCTTGCCTGTCTTGTAAGCCTGAGTGATAGTACCATCTGTTAGTGCCTGGGCCTTCATATTTTATAAAAAAGTATGTTGTGGCACTGTGGTGCAAGTGACGTTGTGTAGACGTTGTGTGGATACAATGACTTAGGTGGACAGAAGTCACCCTGACACAGATTTCCTTTTTCTATTTATTTATTTTTTTTAACGGTTTTGCTATTTTTCCCCACTCACACATTGTTCACGGTCTGGTGGAGAGCGGTGCTACCTCGGCCAGACAAATATTTCATCTGTATCGCAACAGACACCAAAAATTGTGCTCTAGCCGACATCCTCTGGATTGCATGGAAGTTTGTGTTTCTCTCTCTCTCTCTCTCTCTCTCTTTTCCCTCCCTCCCTTCCTCCCCCTCTCTATATCTGAGGTATCTGAGCCAGGTATGCTGTGAATAGAGCGGTATGAATAATGGATAGGCTGGTGTTAGGTGAGCTGTGGCGGGCGGCCCGTCTCCTGTCTCCCTGTCTGCCGGTCTCTCCGGCTCTACCTCCTCTCTCTCTCTCTGTGTGTGTGTGTGTGTGTGTGTGTGTGTGTGTGTGTGTGTGTGTGCGCGCGCTCTACAGATGGTGGAATCACTGCAGTTTTTTTAGATTCCGGATTCCGGATTTTTGGGCAATGGCGTAGCTATGGCAGCAGAGGTTGCTGTGAATGAATGAATGAATGGCCTCTGATGCCAGGGCAGCACACTGTTGCTCCTGGCCTCTGCCGTGCCTCGGGAAGTCCGAAAGAGGATTAGAGTGAAACTGATGAGGATGTGTGTTTTCTGGCTTATGTGAGTGAAGGACGGGGTGAGGGTTGTTGAGGAAGACCGTTCGTGGAGAAGAAAAGAAAGAAAAGAAATGGGAGAGAGAGGTGGAGAGAGAGAGATGTGGATAGACTTTAGGAGGGATGAGAGGAGATGTAGGTATGGTGGTGGTGGTGGTGGTGGAGGGGGGGGGGGGGCAGGGAGAGGAAGGGCGGAGATTGATGGTGCCGTCAGGTACCTGTGATCAATGGCTACATCAGTGTTTGTGTGTTTGTGGATGTTGTTAAGACACTGGAGAAAGGTAAGATAACACTAACAGCCCTTGAGTTAAGCCTCGGGCACTGTGCCGCTACGCTAAGCTCTGCAGGAGCGTCCTGGAGACTCAGATATTAGAGCTTTACTCTGAGGGAAGTTTTACTGAGGACTTGACTCGCTCACTCTCTCTCTCTCTCTCTCTCTTTCTCTCTCTCTCTCTCTCTCTCTCTCTTCTGTCTTTCTCTGGTAGTGCAGCTCTTCTGGGACTGGGTATAACTTTCCCTTCTAATTAATTGTGGCAAAAGTGGGTTTAATCACAAATGCGGAAATGTGTGAAAGTTGCACAAAGTTGTTCTTAAGATGGCTGTGTTCCAAGGCAATCTGAGCATTTCATGGGGTCAGAATGATGATTACTCAGCAGAAAAGAAGAGCCTCTTCCTGTATGCACGGAGCGGGACAGAAAATCTTTAATTGAGTAGACAGAAGGGTTGTCAGGTCCTGGGCCCGTTTTTTTTTTCTTTTTTAGTCAAGCCCGTTATCAATTTATCGACCCATGATCTTTCTTTGTTCCCCTCCACATAAAGGAAGTTATGAGATGTGATATGAGGCTTGCTTTGGGGCTGCTGGTGCATTGTGGGGGATTGGCTGCTTTATGGCCTCTGTATGCCTGTGTGTTCTCATTAGCTGACTGTGTGTAGGATGCCTATGGGCCCCCATGTGTTGCTTTATGACTGAAGTCTGCCTGCAAGGGGGTGGCAGTGTGGTGATGCGTATGTATGTGGCATTACAAAGGCAGTTGTGTGTATAATTGCAATGAAAACACAGTGCTGCTGTGGGATGTTTATCTGCACCAGATTCATAAAGATTAGTGGCTAGTGATATGAGCGTGCGGTGATCCATGTGCATCATGATTATTGCTATCCCTGTATCAGAGTTATTAATCCACTTCCTAAATCTTGCTTTAGGAATTTCATAGAAATAATCATTGTTATTACCTCCGCCAAGGAGGTGTTTTCATCTGGGTTTGTTTGTCTGTTTGTTAGCAAGATAACTCAAAAAGTTCTGGATGGATTTCGATAAAATTTTCAGGGTTCTGAAATGACCCAAGCAAGGAACGATTACATTTTGGGAGTGATCCGTATCACCGCCTTGATCCAGGAGGCGGTTGTGTTTTTGCTTGGCGGAGGTCTGCGCTCTTGGAGTGCTTTTCTAGTTGGTGATGCATTCACAGTGTATTAGAAGACGAAACATATTGGAAACTCCATGGCCTGACCTGGCCCACAGAACTGTATGATGCATGGCCTAGGTGGCTAGTTGGAATGATAAGTAGATAGGCTCATCTGTCTTTCACATGATCATATAACATGAAAATCAATTTGAACATGATACCAGTTCTAGTTGGCAATAAAAACATGATTTAAAAGCGGCATTTGTTTTTGCATACTGTCTCTTTAAAATTGTATTCCTTGTGGATCACAACTTCACTAAAACATTTAGCTCTGATTCAGCGCTGTGTTCGTGGCCATATGGTGTGATTCAGGAATGCTTATTAAATATGGTGTCACGTACCCTGCTAAGGGATATGAGGTGGATTTAACCAACTCTTCAGAGAACTCCCTTCCTGATGACTAACAAACTAATGCAGAACAGCCCACTCAGTGATAACACTCTCATCTGACATGAATTGTTACACTTAAAAAACAACCTTAAGTGCAGATCCTGTGCTGTTTGGTGCAGCATACTGAAACACTATACTGATCCTCAGATATGGATATAGGGTCCATATCTCCAGCTCATCGGCCAGTGTGGTTGTAATCTGAGCCGTCTCCATAATGGAGGTGGACTGTATGATGTCATGGCACTGCTGCGGTGGCCCAGCAGAGAGGTCATCTTCACGTAATCAGATCTCGGTGGGCCGAGATGAAAACTGTGACTAACTAGGAGCTTCAGTAATTATTAAGGACACCAGGGAGGGTCGGTCGATGGCACGTCAACCCAAAGGCCGGGGGATCAATCCTAACCCCTCGCTACTGTTGCCTCTCGTGTGAGGTCTTTACCGGTAAGATCAAGGAGCAGAAGGCCCCCGGAAGGTCGACAGCGCTGCTCATAGAGGAACCCGGGACCCTGTCACTCACCGGGGCAGCGCTGCATATCGACCAATCGATAACTGTGTCCTCCAAGTGCCAGTGGTGTGGGGCGGGTCCTCACTCAGCCATGTGTAATTACCATTAGGTACCCCAGACATTGATGGGACTCTTAATCAGCTCTTTAGTTACACATGCGCTAATGCTTTGTCTCATGCGTTTTCAGTCAGCGTGCCAAGTGCCACCTTAAGAGATTGCCAGGAGATTTTGAAAAGATTTCACTACAGTAGAAGCTGTTTCCTGCTCTGGTCGAGCTCCATGACTTCTCCATGACAGCATTTCAGCTTGACACCTTGAATGTCTGTAACATTTCTGATTGATACCATGTCTGGCTGTTTCCTGCACTGGTCGATCTCCATGACCTCTTGCCGTGTGTGGCAACACACATACTGTACAAGTTCAGGAATGCTATGAGGGAAACACGGCGGCGTCCGAGAGTCTTATAGAGTCATCAGAGCGGAGAGTAGTATTGCTGTTGTTGTGTACAGTGGGCTCTCCCGTACAGTAGCGCGGCGGTGGTGGTGGTGGTGGTGTTGGCCGTCAGCGTGTTAGCGTGTTAGCGCTTTAATCTCTCGGGGCAGCATAATAATGCTCATCAGTGGGTTAGCCCCACCCGTGAGCCTCTGCACCCTGCCCACTCTAACCTACTTTTGGAGGACGCTAATGAGCGGGCCGTGGGAGAGGCTCCGCGGGGCAACGTGCGCACGCTGCCCTTAGACCCACCCGCACCGCCCGCCCGCACCACCGCTGGCCAACCCACAGCAGCAGCCGCGC
>NC_084998.1:9898496-9903496 GCF_963854185.1 Sardina pilchardus
TTCTGACCTTAACCTCAATTCCCATTTGAATGTATAGGGAGCGCATCAACGCATACACGAGCTCTACATGCATGCTAATTTGAGAGAACATTATTACTGCGTCCATTCACATAGACGCATTTATGCATATAGGAGCATACTTAACACACACTAACACACACACACACACACACACACACACACACACACACACACACACACACACACGCATAACACATATACTTTTATTAGATGTGCCCAGCATTAGGCCCATATGGCAGCGTTGGGCAGCTCTAGTGAAGGGAGATGAATGAGTGTGTGTGGAGCTGCACCAGTGTATCAGTGTTTCTCCTCTGCGCCGTGTGGCTTCAGGAACATTTACATCGCCTCAAGGTCACTCTGTGTGATTCCCCCAACACCCCCCCCCCCCAAACACACACACACACACACACCCTTTCCTTCTGTCGCTCTGTTTCGTTCTCTCTCTCCCTCTCTCTCTCCCTCTCTGTGTCTATTTCTCCTTCCCTCTGTTTCTCTTTCTCTTTCTCTCTCTCTGTCTCTCCCTATGCCTCCCTTTGTCTCTTGTCTCTGTCTGATGTCCTCTTTCTCACTCTGTGTCTATTTATGTCTTCCTCTTACAACTACTCTCACACAAACACACACACACACACACAATCACACACACACACACACACACACACACACACACACCAACACTTTGACACACACACACACACACACACACACACACACACACATTCATTCCAATTTCCTCCTTCCTCCTCCTCCTCCTCCTCTTTCCTGCCCCCTCCATTCTCACACTGACATGTTCTCTCTCCTCTGCCATCTGTCCGACTGAGGAGTCGCCTTAGACATTGTCTTTGTCAACGCTGATGGCTCATCCCTCTGTCTGTCGGTCGACTCCCCCCCCCCCCACACCCCCTTCTTATTTGTTGATGTTGTAGTCCTCTCGCTCGGCGACTTCCCGGGCGAAGAGCTATCCCATTACGCCGGGATTCTTGACTCAGTGCTGCGCCAGACAGCGGAACTGACAGTGCTCTTTCCCCCCCCCCCCCGGCACAGAAGCTCCGAGCGCCGCGCCGGGCTCGCTCGCTCGTGAGTTACGGTCAAAACACAGATGTTGAGACAATAGCGACTCCGCCATGATAGACTGTACTTAGCGCATGCTCGCTAATGATGATTTAGACTTCTCAGAGAGGAGAGAGAGGGAGAGAGGCGGTGATTTAAAAAGGGGGCATGCGGCGTTGCCGTGGTGATCGGGGAGACGGCTCGCTGGGATGCCCTGTCCGTTTGATATCTCGTGCCTTATGATGCCTGTGAGTCAGGGTATGATTGGTGGAGAATTAACATACATGACACAGACATGCTCCCACACACACCCTCTGTCACACTTAATCATACCTCGGTCAGGGCTGCGAGGAGAGGCAGGGGAACTGGCTGTCCTCAGGGCTAATTACTCTATTACACTATTCTGGGGTTGCTTATGAATTAGCTTTCATGTAATTGTCAGAGTAGCTAGTTGGGCGATGTCCATTATTTCTTGACCATGTCCATGACCAGGACCACTGGACCGTTGGAAAGCAACATTTCAGTTGTCTTACCTTCTTGCTCTGCATGTTATGATGCCCAATAGAGTATACATCAGTTTGATAAATATTAACTGTAATGCAGTGGTTCTCAAAGTGTGGGCCGGGTCCCACTAGTGAGGAATAGAGACATGGCAGTTGGGGGAGGAACAGGAGGAAATTCGTTTTTTGGTGTCTTTCTTTAATAATACCTCTCTTTTTTGACAAGGAAGATCATTGATTCCAAACAAAATAGCCTCACACAAGCATAGGAGTCATAAACACACTGAAATATGAGTTAAAATAGCATCTGATCCAGTGGGTCGAGACAGGAAAAAAACAAACATTTAGCCAAAATGCGAAAAAAATATGTGAAGGCTATTATTTTGCTAGGTTGATGGTTCAGGTGGGGCTTCAAAATGTTCCAACTCCAAAGTGGGTGATGACAGGAAAAGTTTGAGAACCACTGCTGTGATGTATGACACAAATAGAGACGTATATATCGAACACATGAAGATATACTGTACAGTATCTTCACTGGTGCAAATGGCAGATTCAGCAGTGTTGCTAAGGAAATAGAGTCCTGCTAAAGAGAGCAGTGTGGATGTGGGTCGGTTCGGTTGCTGTCAGGTATAAATAAGGCAATGTGGTTCCCCCCGGAGGCTCTGCACTAACGTCTGTACAGCATCATCAGTAAACATTAGGCTGTGTACTGTAGGTTTCCCTGAACTGGGCCCCAGGGAGCCAAAGACTACCTGTTTCAATGCCGTTGTCTGAATTTACCCTTATTTTTGGAGCGCTGCCCTACTTTTGCTGGCTCAACTTTTTTGAAGATTCAAAAAATACCCCCAACACGGTTTATATGACACGACTGTGAACATGCGCAATTCTGCCATCTTTTGGTGAAAATGAGAACTGCAGGATTGTTTCAGAACCACGGACAGCTCCGACTGGCTAATCACTGCGTTTCCTGTGTTTCTTCAACTATTAAATCTCATTTATCAATAAAACACAACTAAATACTGTATGTCTAGTAATATAAACCGTTGTAACATTACCAAATTATTGTATGTAGAGAATAATATACATTAACATTATTACAGATAAACAGGTAGACAGTATAGTCGTCATACTTAGACTATTATTGGTCTTGTTTAGAGTTAGATGTGTCAACCACTATTTTTTCTCCTCTCATCTCGTTAAGAGAGGAGCCACCATGGTGTTCTTGTTCAATCACTGTCAGTGGTTCCCCGGTTCTCTCTCTCGCTCTCTCTCTCTCTCTCTCTCTCTCCCTCTCTCTCTCTCTCTCTCTCTCTCCCTCTCTCTCTCTCTCTCGCTCTCTCTCTCTCTCTCTCTCTCTCTCTCTCTCGCTCTCTCTCTCTCTCTCTCTCTCTCTCTGCTCCGGCGCCTTTTGATTAGCGGCTCCCGGTCCCCCAATCTGCAAATAGCAGCACGCGCCCTCTCTGCTGACGCCGAGCAGTGCAGTGACCTTTCTCCGCCCGGGAATGACAATGTCTGCTGCGCTCACTGTCAAACTTTCTCCAACCCCCCCCCTCTGCCCCCCCCATCTCCTCCTCCTCCTCCTCTCTGTCTGTTGCAGTTGTTCCTCTCTCTTTCCATCTTTTCACGCTAATCCTTTTTCTCTGTGCTTTGGGAGCCTGCCAGAGTGACAACATTGTGCAGGACTGGTGAAGCTCTGTCTAATTACAATGTTCACACTTCTCTTGCCCCCATCACTGCTCTCCTCTCCAGCCATGATTTCTCTGTCCTCCCACGCTGTTGCGTACCTACATTACACCCTTGTTTCTCAAGGACATAAAAGAGCACAGAAAAATAAATGTCCCTGGCGTGTGTTCCAACACTGTTTTTGTTGTGTTTGTTTGGAGAAATTGTATCCTGTGTAATTCATTTGTCATCCCTTTTTTTTGTACCTGGTTTATGCACCGTCTCAAATATACTAGTAATATCAGGGCTTTAAAGCACTCAGGCACTATGCTGGAATTCAGGCATGGGCCAGGTTTTTTTTAAGATTTGGAAATCGATCATTTTACATCAAGGCTTGGGACATTTATATGACAATGTTCCTTGCTTTAAGCTCTGCTTATTCCCGCTCCGCACTCTCTATCTGGTGCCAGGACACTGAGTTCCTCCTGGTGCTGTTCCTCCTGCTGTCCTGTCCCCCCTGTTGAGTTATGCCTGCCTGCCACTCTCTGTTGCTTTTTACAGCCGGTGCTGATGTCGGCTGGACACACCCCCCTGTACACCTCTGCGGTCTCCACGCTGGTAAGGACACTGTGTTACCTGCAGGGCCGGACGCCGAAGAGCGCTCCCGGCTCCCGGCCTCCCACCTCCCACCTCACCTGTGCATCTCCGTCGTCATTATTTATCTATCGTCCTCCTCATCCTCGCAGTCACCGTTGTTTGTGCCGTTATTGCCTTCGCCGTTTATTTCTGTCTGTGTGCTATCTCTATCCTTCTGCGAATGGCTAATTCAATTCAGCATGGCCTTAGCTGTTTCAGGTCAGAGTTATTTGTGTTGCCGTTTGAGAAATGGGAAACGTCTGAATTAGTTTTTACTGCTTACGTGTTTCTAGATGTGCTTGATGGTTGCTTTGATATACACCTGCGGTCGCCCATGTCTGTACATTATGGTGTAACGTCAGCTCGCCGAGAAGCGCCTTCATCAAATCCCATCCTCAACATTCATCATCAGTCTTGAAAGCTGTGTGTTGTATGATCTGATTTAGCTCCTGACTGCGTTGCGTAAGTGCTGTACTGTATATGGTCATGTTGTGCTTTATGCGTGTTTAATTCTATATGGGACTTTGAATTATTCTTATCTTTTCGCTTGCCACACTCTCCACAGAAAAGTACACTTTGACTAGTGTCAGGACTCGAGGGATCTTTGAGTCGGATGATTCGCACTTGTGCTTTCTCGTTTCATATGTGAGACGTGGTGAACCAGAAACGGCTCAATTATTGATACTGCAATTAGTGGTATTTAAAGCCTCCTCCTCCTCCACGTTCCATGCTGTCCCTCATGCCTGGATGCTTCAGCACAGGCTTGTGTGCATATCCAAGCTCTTTTTCTCCCCGTGCCCAGCGAAATGGCAGTCTGTGGGAGCTTCATTTGTATGCATTGGGCACAGGCCTGGAGGTTTGGAAAAATGAGTGACAGGAAGCCATTTTCAGGTGCGCGTGTGGCATCTGTGGAGGGGAGATAGATTGATATGTGAGTATGGTGCTCCATCTCACCGGGATGCAAAGGAACACAATACTGCTGGAAGAGGCACACATTGCAAAAGGTTATGGAATGAGTGGATGTGAAATCATATTCTGTGACGCCTGTTGTGAGGTTGGGGTGTTTGTGAGACTCTAGTGAGGTGATTGTGTGTGTGTGTCCATGATGTTGTTGTGTTGTGAGGTTGTTGTGTT
>NC_084998.1:9908496-9917553 GCF_963854185.1 Sardina pilchardus
CATTCCTGCCCGCCAGTCACCCTTTACCCCTCTCTCTCTTTCAGCCAGATGCACTCCTCTCCTCTCCTCTCTCCTCTCTTTCAGCTAGATGCACTCCTCTCCTCTCTCCTCTCATCTCTCCTCTCTCTTTCAGCCAGACTCACTCCTCTCCTCTCTCCTCTCCTCTCTCCTCTCTCTTTCAGCCAGACTCACTCCTCTCCTCTCTCCTCTCCTCTCTCCTCTCTCTTTCAGCCAGACTCACTCCTCTCCTCTCTCTCAGCCAGATGCACTCCTCTCTCCTCTCCTCTCTACTCTCTCCTCTCTTTCAGCCAGATGCACTCCTCTCCTCTCTCCTCTCTTTCAGCCAGGCTCACTCCTCCTCTCTCCTCTCCTCTCTCCTCTCTTTTAGCCAGATGCACTCCTCTCCTCTCTCCTCTCTCCTCTCTCTCAGCTAGACTCACTCCTCTCCTCTCTCCTCTCTTTGAGCCAGACTCACTCCTCTCCTCTCCTCTCTCTCTCGTCTCTCCTCTATATTTCAGCCAGACTCACTCCTCCCCTCTCTCCTCTATATTTCAGCCAGACTCACTCCTCTCCTCTCTCCTCTATATTTCAGCTAGACTCTCTCCTCTCCTCTCTCCTCTCTTTTAGCCAGACTCACTCCTATCCTTTCTCCTCTCTCCTCTCCGTCAGCCAGACTCACTCCTCTCCTCTCTCCTTTCTCCTCTTTCTCTCCTCTCTCTCTCCTCTCTCCTCTTTTTCAGCCAGCCAGACTCACTCCTCTCCTTTCTCTCAGTCCATCTCTCTCTCCCCCATTCTCCCCCCCATCTCCTCCTCTTTTTGTGTCTCTTAGCCTCTCTTTTTATATCCCATGCTCTCTGGACCTCAAACGATTCATCCTCCCTCCAGTCATTCTCTTGTATCTATCACTCTCTCTGCACTCTTCTTTGGCCACTCTGTCCTTCCTAGAGCTCTCATTCTGGCCCAGAGTGACCGGGTCGCTGTCTCTGCCACTGATTTGAATGGCTTGCGGGTATCTGAAGTGAAGAGATTGAATGACAGACCAGCAAACCAAAAGACATGTTGTGTTTTGTTGTGTGTGATTTATACAAAAGTGTGTTCTATTTTCATAGTGTGGTGATGCAAGAAAATAAGGAAATGACAAAAAAAACGTTCTCTCTCTCTCTCTTTCTCCCCATCTCTCTCTATCTGTCTGTGTTTATATATATATATATATATATATTTATATATAAATATATATTTCACAATGGTATCTTATTATGGCTGTCTGGGAGGCCTGCCTCACTATGGTGGTGGCCTTGCTGGTCAGGTGGTCAGGGCCTTGTCAGGGGGCAGTGATTGTTGCCAGGCGATGCTGGGACTCTGCTCATTGGCATGCCTCTCGCCTCACAGTACAGGAGGAGATGGCGAGGCACGGCAAGGCACGGCACGGCAGGGCAGTGCAATGCAAGTGTGGCATTTCACACTGCAGCGGGACTTAATCAGTCATACATTTCTTATAGAGTCCTCCAAGTGAAGCTCTTGTGTGAAGCTGCTGGCCTGTTCCCTACCCCCCGATCTCTGCCTTTGTTTTTGTTTATGTACAGCATTATATATGCATGTGTGACTCTCTCTCTCTCTTCATCTCCCTGACTCTCGCACTCTCTCTCTCTCTCTCTCTCTGTGTTCTTGTGTGTAAAAGAGACAGAGGGGAAGAGAGAGAGAGAGAGAGAGAGAGAGAGTGAGTGAGAGAGAGAAAGGGAGAGAGAGAGAGATGCTGCAGTTGCAGTAACATTAACTGCAGTCGTGTTGAGCATTAAAACCACAGCCAGCGATAGAGCAGGGATAGCAACTTAGCTTAGAGCAAGGTACAGTATTTGTCAGGCTCAGAGAACGTGGAATCAGGTACATTATGGCTTACAGTGGAGGAGAAATAGAGAGACATCTGGCTCTGCCGACTTTATGTTATTAACACCATTCGAGGTGTTTTAATTTAGCGTCTCGCACATGTAAATATGTGTGCAGATTTAATGTGATTTGTGCAGGGAAATTGTTTTAGTTTGGTAAGTACAGTAACTGTAACGAGTAGTACAGTAAACGAGCAAACTCGTATCAGGACGGCTTAAAAGGACAAGTCGGTTGTCTGACAGCTTCACTTTTTTCCTGGCGTAAGGGGAATCCTGGTGTTGGATTACGTAGGCTTATTTGACAAGAGGTCTCAGGGCTCTTCTGATTTCTATTCAGATCAATTACCTGCTCTTTCCTCCCCTTGAAGGACACGGATATAACTTCCCCCTGGATTTTTTGTCTGCTTTTGAACGCGTATCTCTCCCGATGCTGGATATAAGTGGTACTATTTAAACACGGTTTTACTCTCGAGTATAGCCTACTAGTTATTGCATGTATTTCGTGAGTGTTTTTGAATGAATTGCAGAGGCAATCGCTTCTGCTGTCGCTGTCAGCATGTGACAGAGTTGTGGTCGTTGTCGTTGACGTATTTATATTTTTACTGGAGTAGTTTGTGCATTTGTCATGTTTGCTACGGAAACGCCCCTTTAGCGCTCCCCCTCTTTCCTCTCCTCTGGTCCACGCTCTCCCGGTTCACTTGTCATTTTGGGAGGTGAGCGGTGTCTGTTAGGATCCCCTCGGCGTCTCAGCGTTCAGCGGTCAGGCAGGATGTTCACGTCCGTTTGGTATGCCAAGAAAATGGGCCGACGTTTCATCAACAACGTCCGGAAATCCAAGAAACAGCGACATCGGATAATGGTAGGAAATGATCGCGATTATTTTGAATGTTAATACTTCTGTCACGTGCCAGTTCGGATTATTTACCTATTGAAATCTGACTCTTTTCTGAAGTCAGATTTCTGAAATGTACATTACGGGGTTTTTTTTTGTATTAATGAGGCTGATAGGTTGATGAACACTTTATATTTCCAAACTTCATGAAATGGTCACTTGCTAAATGGCTCTAACATGTCTCACATTACTCATAACGTCAGAAGTGTCCAAATGCGGAAAGCAATAATTGAACGTGTCACTTCAAATGACTAATTTAAATGATTAATAGCTCTGGTGATTGATGGAAGTGAACTTTTGCGTTATGAAGTAATGAAACATTAAATCCTTCTAGCCATGTGATTATCGATCATGATCTATAAACATCTATGAATTGGATCAATATTTTTTTTCTGATAAATACAAACAGTGAGGTAGCGTGAACTTTACCACCAGCAACCGTCTTGATCAGATATGTTAAGAAATGCTTGACATACTTGCACATGTATCTGTAAGGACAGTAAGACACTTGCACACCCACACCCACACACACACACAAAGAGAGAGCGAGAGACAGAAAACGAGCGAGCCAGAGAAGTATACTGTATATTACCGATGAAACCTTGGGACCGAGCCAGTGTAGAAGAAACAGTGTAATAGCTGTGAAGTATAGGTCATTTAATCTGTGGCCCGATGTTCCTGCGCTGACAGCTGTGTGTATTGGTGAGGAAGTGTTCATTTATTCATCAGCTGCGTTCTGAAGTTCAGCGGGAACCCCAACAGATCAGCTCGCCCTGCCTCCGCTCCTCCATGACCCAGTCTACTGCATATCAGACTCATGGGAGCATCGCAATATACAGTGACATGAGAATGTTATTGAGTGTGTGTGTGTGTGTGTGTGTGTGTGTGTGTGTGTGTGTGTGTGTGAGAGAGACAGAGAGAGAGAGAGAGAAAGAGAAAGAGAAAGAGAGAGTGAGAGAGAGAAGTATATGAAAGAATACATTTATGTCTGTAAATGGGACAAAATTATGTCCAGTCCCAACATATTAATCTGTGTGAAATGGTACTGTATGGTTGGAGTTTGTGGTGGAAGTACGTCTCTGCTTCGTATGTATAGGAATATGATACCTACGTGTACACTGTCAGGTAATGCTGCTACAGCCTTGTCTTTTGAATGCACGTACTGTAGATGTACTGTAGGTAGAGAGAGAGAGAGAGAGAGAGAGAGAAAGAGAGAGTCCAGTGTGGAGAATAGAGATCTTCTTCTATGTTTCATGCTTGTTCTGGCACGGTGAAGTTGTTTGAGCCATGTACTGTAGCAGGCAGTGCATTTATCATTCACAGACTGCGTGTGTGTGGAGGTGTGTGGCTGCTCCTCTCCTCGCCTTATTCGCTGGCTTCCCGCGGCTCCCCCAGCACCCAGGCACAAATGTATTCACACGTGTGCTCTGGAAAGCAGGATCACAGATGCACACACACACACGCACACGCACACACACACACACACACACACACACACACACACACACACACACACACACACGCACACACACACACACTGGCTGTGGGAGCAGATGAGTGGGAGTGCATAAGTGGATTTCATGAAGCGTTTCGTGTGTATGTTTGTGTGTGTGTTTGTGTGTGCTTGTGTTTGTTTGTGTGTGTGTGTGTGTGTGTGTGTGTGTGTGTGTGTGTGTGTGTGTGTGTGTGTACAGGTTGTGTGTCCTATTAGACTTCAGACTCACTAATGCACAAGCTGGTTGCTCCAATTAGAGACACACACTTCTCTGTTTGCCTCACTTATCCCTGCTGCTAATGCTAACATCCATCCTACTGCACAACAGCCATAGATTTTTGTGTCAGGCTTTGATCACAGCACAATGTGTGGGGGGGTTTATATATGAGTGTGTGTTTGTGTGTGTGTATGTGTGTGTGTGTGTGTGTGTGTGTGTGTGTGTGTGTGTGTGTGTGTGTATGCGTGTGTGTGTGCCTGAGTCAGTTAGGTTATGTGTGTGTGTTTGTTCCAGCATGTATGAGTGTTTGGTAATAGCTTTTAGATTAATTGTTGTTAATTCAACTGTACTCATTTGTTGGTTGGTAAGCAGCTTCCGGTTCCTCAGTCTTGGATGGATTAACTGAATGCGTTCTCAGGTTTTGCCATTTTTAATTTTTATTTTTTTTATATTTTTTAAACTGAGCTTGTGTTCTGACATAGCCTACTTAATAATGCCAGAATAGCTTTATTAGATGAGAGCGTTTGACACTGCATTTAAATCTTTAAGAAAATGTCAGGTGCTGTTTTCTCAGTAATTAATGTTACTGTGTTGTTGTGACTAAATGGCTTTCCTCAGGGCCATTCCAGCCAGTGAGTCCTCTGGGGCAGGAACCAGCACAGGATGCTCCGCCACTGTTGTGTGTAAATATAGCAGAGAATTACGGCAGCATCCACTTATTAGCCCGATGATACATCCCGCAGCGTCAGAGGCGATTGTAAAAAATAATAAAGTCTGACTTACAGCAATAGACTTCAGCAACATTCATAGTGTTTCATTGTGTAGAAAAGAGAAGATATCCATTGATTTGGCTGACAATGAACAACAATGCGTCTTTTGGGGAAAAAAATCTATACAGGCCCTTGTGGTAAGATGCAAAGAAATGATGTTGCTATGGTAACGGACCTCTATGATTCTGCCTGTTAGTGCTGGACCAGACGTCAGATGTAAATGTGGTCCCAGCCTGTAGAGAAGTGCTGATTGTTTGAAGGAGAGTGTAAACGGATAGTTTGAGATGAGAGGGAGGGGTACCACTTGAGTGATGTGTGGAGGAGGAGACCTAAAAAAAAAAAGAGAAATGCTTTTATTGAAAAGAGAGGCACATCGATTGCTTGCTTAATGAACACTCCCAAAGAGCCACTCCACTCTGGTCTGCTTCACCCCACTTCACTCCTCCGTCAATTCTGCCATTCATCCCCCTGTCTTCTCTATCTTTCTCGCCTTCTCTATCTATCTCTGTCGTTCTCTCTTCAATGTTCTTTAGCCCCTGTTGCCAGATGTTGCCATCGTCCTTTCATATACCCCCCGCCCCGCGCCCCCGCAACAACTCTCTCTGTCCAGTCTCGATTCCTCATCTTCGTCCCTCAGTATCCTTCGACCCCGACCCGCGCTCGTCCGCCTCCCTGGAGGGGCTGGTCAGTAGAAGCGGGGGCGTCCGGTATCCATATTTCAGCAGGGGCCGGGGATCGCCCCGACGTATACGCCCTAAAACATTTAAACGGCACAGAGGTGGGAGGTGGGGGGGACGGGGATGGGGGGGGACATGCGGAGGCTAAATTTAGCCCTGCCGTGCCCTGGCTCTGCCCTGGCCTGCCCTGCCCTGCTCCCCCGCCGTGCTGCCTGTGAGCTGCTCCTACAGCGGAGGAGACCTCCACGGCGTCTGCTGCCTTCAGCAGGGCGAGATGATGCTGTTTGGCAGCCCAGACTCCACTGAGGTGTGGCGCCCACTGATTGTTTGCACAGTCCTCCTGCCTCCTGCACACACACACACAGGCACACAAGCACACACACACACACACACACACACACACACACACACACACACACACACGCACACACACGCACATGCACACAGGCACACACACACGCACACAGGCACACACACACGCACACAGGCACGCACACAGGCACACACACACGCACACAGGCACACACACAAGCGCACACACACAGGCTGCAGACTCAAAATAGCACCAACAAATAGCACCAACACACACGTTATAGTACAGACACACACATCTACAGACAGGATTCTCCAGCTGTGCGGTGCAGGTCCTCTTGAACTAAAGTGAAAGTTCCTCTTATACAGACACACAGTATAGTCTTAGATTAAAATATCCTATATATGCGCACACACACACACACACACACACACACACACACACACACACACACACACACACACACACACACAGAGACATTAAACAAAGTTATATTTAAGAAAGGTTTAACACAGACAAACAAGAAAGCTCTTACCTCAAATGTAATCTATGCATTAGAGTGGATGAGCAATCTCTCTCTCTCTCCCTCCCTCCCTCTCTCCCTCTCCCTCTCTCTCTCTCTCTCTCTCTCTCTCTCTCTCTCTCTCTCTCTGTCTTACGTAATGGCATCGGAACCATGAGTCTCAGAAAATCAGGCATTCACATCACGCTTCCACAAGCCTCCACCCAACATCTTTAGCCCTCCCACAGCTCTGCCCCCCCCTCCCCCACCCCTCCCTCTCTCTCTCCATCTCTCTCTCTCTCTCCATCTCTCTCCCCCCCCCTCTCTCTTCCCCTCCATGGTTCACTCACTGATTGCACTGTATCCCCTTTATGAGGCTCATCGCAGTTTTGATCATGTGCGTACGTTGTACCGGTACGTTGTGTATGCCGTGTACATGAACACAAGAGACACCAGGTTACTCATATCCACATTAGACGTGAAGCATACTAGCTGGGTACTGATTGATGCATTCTATCACTGCTTTTTAGTGAGCCTTCCATACATTAAACTTGATTGTCAGAATCCGAGATTCTTTAAACATGATGCAACAGTATCCTCTGGAGTCCTCGACCGAACATAATTGGATTTCTCAAAACCAGTGTAGGGGTTTACCAGGGTTTCTGAATCTGGGTTATGGTGTTTACATGTGGAAACCCCAAAATTGGATACAACACCCGATCACTCACTCACTCGTTTACTCACTCACTCACACTCTCTCTCTCTTTCTCTCTCTCTCTCATTCACCTACTCACTGTCTGTCTCCATGCATCTCTCTCTCACTCGCTCATTCTCACTCACTCTCAGTCACTCCTATCCTCAGAGCGGCTTGCCTCTCTCCGTGTCCCTCGTCCCTGTCATTCAGCCCCGCACACACTTCCACAAACTTCCTCAGAGTCTTTTTCTTCCTTTCTCTGTTGCATCCCTGTCTGTCATTCAGACTCTTTTATCCATATTAAATTATATCCATCTTTTATCCAGTCTCTGTTGGATTCCACCCTGCTTTGGAGTGGAGTGGGTCTGTGCTTGTGCTGCTGTAAGCAGGAAATAGAATGGGGAATATTTGGGGGGGGGGGGGCTGCAGCTCAGTGGCACCCGCCTGAGGAGATGACTACAGGCATGGGGAGGTGGAGTGTGTGTTGGGGGGGGGGGGTCCTTTCATACTCCAGTCTTCCAGCCCCCACATGTTCCCCCATGTTGTTTTTCTCCCCCAGTTTTGGCTGGCGCTCCCTGGTTGGCAGTGGGGTGTAGCTCGAGGTGACAATGCGTCGTCAGCTAAACGCGGGCGATATGTCAGCCACCACCGCTCCGAGTCGTAGCTAACAGGAGTGTTTGTGTACAGGGCTGAGCGCGTAACCAAAGCGAAAGTGAAGGTTGGGTGTTTTTGCTCTTATGAGGATGAAACGGTTACGACTCAGTTACGGCTCATCAGAATGGAGTGGCTTTATAACGATTCCTGTGGCTGTGTGTTACAGAGGCGTTGGAGAGGGGGATGCTGGGAGGTGTAGTTATCTATCGGCGGAAGTGTAGGAGGGGTAAATCCTCATGTTAATCAATGTGACTCCAGCTTCCCAACATCCTACACATGCTATACATGCACTCCTTCACACACTTACCCCCGCACTCCCTGTCTTATACACACACACACACACGCACACACAGACACACTAGATATAGGGACGGTAGAGATACCGATTGGAAGACTCTTTATGAAGTGTCAGTTTGAGTGAGTACTGCTGGTGTAGAAAGAGATAAGAGAGTGGATCTAACCTTTCCAAAAGGACACTAAAAGCTTTAGAAACAGCTAGATGATAAGTGCTGCACACAACAGTTTAGACATATTAAAGCTGAACAAATTAGGAAATAACAAATCATTTTGGTAACTCATTGGGAATAAAATGAAAATCCCTCATGTACAACAGAAAAGGCATTCACAACAGTACTATCCAGACAAATGTTTATAAACATACAGTATATTAACTATTTTGGGGTGCATTTCCCAAAACCATAGCTGTTAACCTGTTAGCAACTTAGTTGGTTGGCAATGGCAATTGAGTTAGCAACTATGGTTTTGGGAAATAAGGCCCAGATACAGAAATGTTTGATATACAGTTATTAGATGTATCCAGATATGGAGATGGTTTGATATCCAGTTATTCACTGTATCCAGATGTGGAGATGGTTTGATGTACAGTTATTTCCCTAGAGAGGCAGTATTGGCTAGCACACTCCACTGAGGTGGAAAGGGACATGTGAGACTTCATTATTT
>NC_084998.1:9917753-9927753 GCF_963854185.1 Sardina pilchardus
CAAACGAAACGAATGTGAGGCAGAGAAAAGGCCAGTGGACGGGCACAGACATGAGAGGATGTCACCAAAGCAGAAAGAGATGAAAAGAGGAAAAGAGAGGGGTGACCTTTTAGACTGGCACTGGCCCTCTGCTTACATCAGCTGTTTCAGGACTCCAGATGTCTCTCTCTCTCTCTCTCTCTCTTCATCAATTTCTCTCTGTCTCCATCTCCCTTGTCGTCTTATTTTGGAGTTTCTTTCCGTTCCAACGTCAGTGTGCGGCGGCCCCTGACACTAGGTGAAGTAGCCTTTGGATGCCGTCAGTGAGAGAGTGACCAAAAAGGGTGTCACGACGGCGGTGAGAGCGAACAGGGAAGAAAAGGACGATGATATCATGCAGTGTGAGACAGTGAGTCAACTGCAGACTGGCCAGAGAGAGAGAGAGAGAGAGAGAGGAAGAGAGTGAAGGTGGTAGAAAGGAGCATCTTGACCTCGAGAGGTGGCAAGGTGGGGATGGTGGAGGTGATGGTGTCGAGGGTGGTGGTGGAGGTGGTGTTGGCGGTGGGTGGTGTTGATGATGCTGGGAGAACTGATTTCATGCTGTTCCCATCACGGCGATTGGTGTCGTCGTCGTGGCCGTTGTTTGCTCCGTAAGCACTTTGGACCTGCTGCAGCTCCCACATGCTAATCACAGTCCTCTGCAGCGCGGCCAAATCAACAGCAAGGGGAGAGAGAGAGAGAGAGAGAGAGAGAGAGAGAGAGAGAGAATGAGAGAAAAAGAGATGGAACAAATGAAGGTGGAAAGCACAGGAGAGAGGATAGAGGGATGAAGTGGCATAAGGGTGGCCAGAAATAGAGAGGGGAAACAGCGGGAAAGAGAGAGGGAGAAGGATGTGCAAATTGGAGGAAAAGCGCACAGAGAGAGCATGGAGGGGTAGATGGATGAGAGAGAGGGATGAGGGAGAGAAAGAGAGAGAGAGAGAGAGAGAGAGAGAGAGAGAGAGAGAGAGAGGGGGAATGGAGTGAGGGAGGACAAGAGAGGGGGAATAGAGTGAGTAGAGGGGACAGGAGAGGGGTTAGAGGGACGAGAGCAGAGAGTGAGAGGGGCTGATGGAGGGATAGAGAGGGGAGGGGGAGGAGAGCAAGCGAGAGGAGGATGTGCTGACCAGGGCGTCCTCTCCCCTTCCTGCAGGGATGAGAGAGAGAGAGAGAGGGAGGGAGAGAGAGAGAGAGAGAGAGAGAGAAAGAGAGAGAGAAATGTGTGGAGGAATACACTGGAGAGAACAAGTGTGTGTGAGAAAGTGTGTGAGAGAGAGAGAGGTGTGGAGGAATACACTGAAGAGAACAAGTGTGTGTGTGTGTGTGTGTGTGTGTGTGTGAGAGAGAGGTGTGGAGGAATACACTAGAGAGAGAGAGAGAGAGAGAGAGAGAGATAGAGAGAGTGATGTGATGAATAAGTGAGAAAGAGTGGGATAAAATGTGTATGATGAACGGGGAAAGGTGTGGAGGGTTCCCACCTACGCATCCCCAATCTCTTTACCGACAGAGAACTGGTGTTCTCCCTCTCTCTCTCTCTCTTTCTCTTTTTTTCTCTCTCTCTCTCTCTCGTGCGCATGACGGTGTGAGTGGGCGGAGCGTTTGTTTGTGAGTGAGTGGGATCGTGGCCGCTGTGCCGGGAACGATTGTTTTCTTTATTCTATCTTTCTATCTTTTTCTATTTTCTGATTATACAATATAATGGGTTTTCCTTATTATTGTGGTTGATTTTTGTGAATAGGTTCGTTGATCTTGTTGTGTTACCTGGGCGTCTGTTTCCAGGTGTGGAAACATGGCTGGCCCAGGTACGGATAATTTAAACTCTCTTACGCGTGAGCATGCAATTAAGGTGCCCGCAAAAGCCAGCGTAGAGAAATGTAGTTTAGCAGTTGGTGATCTAGTTGGTCATGAGAATATTTTGTCAGCTTCTCGCATGAATAATGCGGTGGTTTTGTTTCTGAGAACAGATAATATGGCCAATTACGTAATTGAACACGGAATTGTGGTTGATGATGAGTTTATCACTGTCCTACCGTTATCATCTCCTGCTAAAAAAGTAATTTTGTCTAATGTGCCCCCGTTTATCTCGGATGAAATTTTGATTGAAAGTCTAGCCAGACATGGCAAATTGGTGTCGCGGATTAAGAAAATCCCAATGGCAACTACCTCACCATTACTAAAACATGTTGTGTCTTTTCGACGTTCAGTTTATATGCTTCTCAAGGATCCTGAAATTGACATGACTTTAAACGTGAAAACTGCCGGCTTTAATTATGTGATTTTTGTCACCTCAAAGTCCATGAAATGTTTTGGGTGTGGTCAAGTTGGGCATCTGTTGCGAGCATGTCCAAAACAACAACCAGGTCCAAAAAGTACAGATCAATCAACTGAAAGTAACGCTACAAATGTTCCTGCTCAAGATAGTGGTATAGAGCGGGGGAATGATGCCCAAGCCCCACAGAAAGCGAGTGATGAGCCTGTTGCGAGTGATGAGCTTGTTGCGAATGATGAGCTTGTTGAAGACGGCGATAATGTTCAAAACTCTTTAGACACCACAGAGGACGAACATTTGGTTAATGACAATTCGCAAAATGCTCAGAATAGTGATGATTTGCAGAATACGCAGGACACTCCTTTAGAAAGTACACAGAGTAGTGTTGGTTTACACATTTCACAAAGTAGCGCTGATTCTAGGCCTACCTGTGACATAACGCCAGACCGCACTCGTGATACAATTGTTGATGATATTGAAGATTCAGTGATGATCGTTGACCCGCTTTTTAAAAAGCCAGAGAAAAGGAAAATGGATTCTAGCGGTTATGTCAAAGGTGCAAAGAAAACTGGCCGTACTGGTGAAACGTTAAATGAAACTGAGGCTACTGGAAGTGAAAGTGATTACTCCTCTGATTGTAGTGTAACATACAGTATGCCCAAGAGTGGCTATTCAAACCAGACATACACTGTAGATGACATTAAGTCATTCCTCCAAAAAACTAAACATAAACATAAAGTTCGTATTGAGGCATTTTTTCCTGACCTTGAACAGTTTATTGAAAAGACTAAGCTGTACAAAAAACAAGGCCTCTTTATTGATACAGAATGGTTTCGTCTCAGTAAATTTCTGACCAAGTTAAACGCTAATTATGATGATGTTTAAGCGTCCTTTTTTCTTGATGCACATGTATACCTTTATTTTTCTTTTTTCTTTATTTTTCCTTATGCTTGATATTCATGTTGCATCCTTGAATATGAATGGGGCTAGACAGAGCTTAAAAAGGGCAGAACTATTTGAAACAATGAGACAGAAAAATATAGATGTTATGTTCTTGCAAGAAACGCATAGCGATGCTGTAAATGCTGCTGATTGGGCAAAGGAGTTTTCTGGTCAAATGTTTTTAAGTCATAATACAACAAATAGTGGTGGGGTTGCTATAATATTTGCACCTAACTGCACTCCTGTCTCTTACGAAGTAGAGGATATTGTAAAGGGCAGACTTCTTAAAGTAAGAGTTCAGTTTGAAGATAATTGGTATGTGTTTATATGTATTTATGCACCAACAATGACTATGGATAGAATGTTGTTTTTAGATACACTGAGCAATACCTTAAGGGACTGTGATTCAAATGAATTTCTTCTTATTGGGGGGGATTTTAATTGTACTGAGCATAGTTTAGATAGGAATCATATAGAACCCCATATGCCTTCAAGACGACGGCTCATTGAGTTAATATCTACTTATGATCTTTCTGATGTTTGGCGTAATATTCATAAGGGTCAAAGGCAATATACATGGGTCCACTCATATGATAATTTTCTGTCTCTTGCCAGGCTGGATAGATTTTATAGTTTTAAGCATTATCTTAACGTCTATAAGAGTTGTTCAATTATCCCAGTAGGATTTTCTGATCACTCTATGGTTTTGTGTACTCTATCTTTAAGTTCAGTTAAACCTAAGAGTGCCTTCTGGCATTTTAACACTTCCCTTTTAGAGGATAACCATTTTAAGGAAGTTTTTTCTTATTTTTGGTTTAATTTCAGAATGGAAAAAGAACACTTTTGTTCCCTACAACAGTGGTGGGATATTGGGAAAGTTAAAATTAAGCAATTGTGTCAACAGTACACTTTCAGTGTCACTAGATGCCAAACCATGTCTCAAAATATTTTGGAGAATGAAATTATAGAGCTTCAAAATTTGGCAGATACTACAAACAATCAACAATTTATTGAAAGAATGAGATTAAAGAAAATTGAATTAAAAGATCTCCTGGAGAAAAAGGCACAGGGCGCTTTGGTTCGGTCCCGTTTCCGTAATATCTCGGACATGGATGCTCCATCAAAATTTTTCTTTGGGTTGGAGCGAAAAAATGGACGAAGAAGTTACATAAATGCTTTGAAATCAGAATCAGGGGCTCTATGTACTGAACCCACTGATATTAAAAAACTGGCCACAGATTTCTATTCAAATCTTTTCCAAAGTGAAGGTGAAGGGAGCACTGAATTGAGTGAAGTTTTCCTCAATGGCCTTCCAAGACTTAGAAAAGATTCAGCTGATGAGCTTGATAAAGCTTTGACAATGGAGGAGCTGCATGCAGCTGTGATGGGAATGCAAAATGGGCGAACGCCTGGCATTGATGGTTTGCCATCTGAGTTTTATAAGGCGTTTTGGTCTGTCATAGGGCAGGACTTACTGGAAATGTTGAATGCCAGTGTGGCAGGGGGAAAGCTCCCCCAGAGCTGCCGAAGAGCAGTCCTGACCCTGGTGCCCAAGAAGGGTGACCTGACAGACCTGAAACAGTGGCGCCCCCTGTCCCTATTGTGTATAGACAGCCGTATCTTTTCTAAAACTCTTGCTGCGAGATTGAGCAAAATTCTTGGTGAAATCATTCATACTGACCAAACGTACTGTGTGCCAGGTAGGTCCATCTTTGATAATATTTTTCTAATTCGAGATACGTTGGAGGTTTGTAGTATGCTTAAGCAAAAGTTAGGTCTTCTTCTTTTAGATCAAGAGAAGGCTTTTGATCGAGTAGAGCATCACTATTTATGGAAAGTTTTAAAAGTTTTTGGATTTAATTCTGGGTTTATTGAAATGATAAAGATCATGTATTGTGACATTGAGAGCTTACTTAAAATTAATGGCGGCTTGTGCGCACCTTTTAAGGTGAAAAGGGGTATACGACAAGGTTGCTCTCTATCAGGAATGTTATATGCATTATCAATTGAACCTCTTTTACAAAGACTGAGGGCTGAGATCTCTGGCGTCTCCTTGACAAGCAGTCTTAACGTTTTAAAATTGTCAGCATATGCTGATGATCTGGCGGTGATTCTTAGAGATCAGAAAGACATAGACTCTTTAAACAAGATAACTAAAGATTTTAGACTTTTATCTTCAGCCAAGATTAATTGGAATAAAAGTGAGGCCTTTTTAGTGGGTGACTGGGTGGGTGAAGTACCAAAGCTCCCAGATGGTCTAACTTGGAAAAAAGGAGGGTTTAGATATCTTGGTGTCTTTTTAGGTGACCCTGCTATAGCACAGAAGAATTGGGATGGTGCTATTGAAAAGATTAAAGGCCGTCTAAATAAGTGGAAATGGTTGGTGCCACAGCTATCTTATAGAGGGCGAACTTTAATTATAAATAATTTGGTGGCTTCCTTTCTGTGGCACAAGCTAATGGTTTTAGATCCACCGTCAAATCTGCTATGCAAAATTCAGGCACTTTTGGTTGATTTTTTTTGGGACCGGTTGCACTGGATTCCTCAGAGTGTGCTGTATCTTCCTAAAGATGAGGGTGGACAAGGAGTCATCCATCTGTCCAGTAGGGGGGCAGCGTTTCAATTACAGTTTATTCACCGTTTCCTCAATGGACCTGAGAACCTAACATGGAGAGGGGTGGCCTGTGAAATCCTACACACTCTTGGAAGTTTTGGACTGGATAGAGCCTTGTTTTTAATGGATCCCAATGCTTTGAATACGCGTGGACTTCCTCTCTTCTACCGAGGATTGTTTAAAGTTTGGAGTCTATTTAAGCTTCAAAGACTCCATCTCCAGGCTCCATCTTTACACTGGCTTTTGTGTGAGCCTATTCTTAATGGGGCAAGGCTTGACATAACTAATGGCTCAGTTGCTCTCAATGAAAGACTTTGTCAAGCAAAAGTAACTACATTATGCCATTTAGTTGATGTTTGTGGTGTTGAACTAAAAAATGTTGAAAGTTTTGCGGTTCAATTAAAGTTGAAATCTGTGCGCATCATTAGGCAGATTTTGGAGCATCTCAGGTCTGTTTTAACGTTGAAGGATATTAGTTTGTTAAATGATCATAGGAATGGATTAATGCCAGACTCCAGTGATCATTTTCCAGGGTTGGGTCTGTTGCCTAAAACTGATGAGTGTGAAAGTGTTTTTTTTCAGCCTTCAGACCAAATTGTAATGGGTGTGATTGCAACTGGTGGCAAAGGTATGTACAAAGTATGTGTCAGAATACTAAACAAAAAATGGTTGATTGCAAGAGCAGATACACCTTGGCGTAATGTTTTAATGGTTGATGACAATATTAAACCAGAGTGGAGAGCCTTGTACAAGCCGCCATTAACTAAAAGAATGGGAGATTTGCAATGGAGGGTTTTACACGGTATTGTGGCAACTAATTCTTTTATAACTGTACTGAATCCAGGAGTAAGGGCAGATTGTCCTTTTTGTACACAAAGGGAAACAGTCTTTCATGTTTTTTTGCATTGTTTGAGATTGTGTCCTATTTTTGACTTTTTGGATGAACTTATTCAGAGATTTGGTGAGACGTTTTCAAGGCAAATGTTTATATTTGGTTTTAAATATTGTAAGAAGATTAGTTCAAAAGCACAGTTGCTCAATTACATTTTAGGTAATGCCAAAATGTCTGTTTACATTACTAGGAAAAACAAAATAGAGCAGGACTGTGACTATAATGTTGTGACTGTTCTTGTGAGACTTATAAAGGCAAGATTGCAAATGGAGTTTGATTTCTATAAATCTATTGGCAATGTTGATGCTTTTGAATGTGTTTGGTGCTATAATGAAGCTTTGTGCTCAGTAATGGATGGAAAACTAGTACTTGCACAGTGTCTGTTATGATTTGTATTATTTTTTACTTTATTTTATTATTTATTTAAGATTGGTTGCGATTTTAAAGATGTAGCATGATCTATGCTTTTGTAAAATAAAGATGATGTAAAATTCAAAAAATTCTCCCTCCATCTCTCTCTCTCTCTCTCTCTCTCTCTCTCTATCCTCGTATTTCATTTTGCTGTGTGACAGTAAGTGGGACATTGTATATAACCCTCTTACAGCCTTGCATGATTGCTGTAGACATTTTCACACTTACGCACACATGCACACACACACACACACACACACACACACACACACACACACACACACACACACAGACACACACACTCACACACACACACACAAACACATGAAAGCCTGAGACATACTGAGCATTGCTGTGTGCTGCAGGGCACGTCACTCTCTTTGTTTTGTAGTCTGAACAACTAGGTCCATTAGAATGGAATTTGAAGAAAGTTGAAATGCACTCCATCACAGAGTTTAATTCCACGCAGTCATTTCAGCATGGTTTCTTCTTTGCCCTCTCTCTCTCTCCCTCTCTCTCTCTCTCTCTCTCTCTCTCTCTCTCTCTCTTTCTCTCTCTCTCTCCCGAGACACTGCACCACTGCATAGCTGTGTACACTGTGGAACACTGTATATTATGCATTCTACTTGATGTCATTGTAATTGGAAATGCAGCAGAATTAGGCATATAAATAGAATATCATTTGACAGTGTTTGGAAATTAATCATTTATATGAATGTGGGCAGTTGCTTACATGCGTGCAGCATGGGTGTGTGGCTATTGTTTGTCAAACAACATCTTCTGGCTGGAGGACAGGATGTCCCAAATAGTGTAGAAGAGACAATGATTATCATGGTCTCTCACAGAGATGCATGACTGCATTGTTCATGCTAAAAGATTTTGAGATTTATTCGGCAGAGGGTATTTGATATTTGCAATAATTCCTAAAACAGCTTAAGTGCGTAGCGTAGGAGGACTCAAAAGTAATTTAAGACTCCAGACAGCATGTTTATTTTGCCTTATTTAGCAATAAAGATAGTCTTTTCCATGCATATTAAACCTAAAGTCTACAAAGACGCTTCCACGTTTTTATAGCATAATCCTCACGCATCCACATCATTCTGTAATTAGCTATGTTTCACTCATCAAGGCTTTTGAGTGGAGCATAAAGGCAGGGAAGAGCTAAGAGGCCTCATTGGAACAGATGGGCCAGGCAGGCAAGCCTCTTTTGTCATCGTTTTCAACTTTTCAGTGCACCAGAGGTTTATATTACCGCACATTTTTTCAGTTTTTTTTTTTTTTTTTTTTTTTTATATTTCAGAGACCTCTTCATCCGGCAAGATTTCAAATGGAAATCTGTTACTGTTTCCCTTAAAAATTGAATTAAATGCTTAAATGGGCTTTCACTATGGTGTGTGTGTGTGTGTGTGTGTGTGTGTGTGTGGTGGGGGGGGGGGATGCAGCCAAGGAGATACCCTTTGATGCAGTCCTGCTGACTGTAAGCATATGATCTTTATCAAAAACTTATGAGATGCAAGCCCCTGGTAGGTGACATTTACTGTTACGCAAGCTTCATTTGGAATGTTCTCGCAAAGACGCCATATCTAATGCAGGGACCTGTAGTGTTTTAGTGCTTCATCTAAATTAGACAGCCGGTGCCATACATTCTGAGTAAAAGAACAATTGTGTGGCCAGTGGCTGTAACTGAAAGCCCACAAGTCTGAGCGTGTTCTAAGAATAGGAATCTAAGCGTACAATTTAGTCAGCATAACTTAATGCCCATGTAGATTTCCAATTACACTGGGGCAAATTGATTTAATGGCTGCATTGGCACCTCACAGAGTCTCTGCCAGAGATGTATATAAAAAATGTGGTGCACTTTAGGATTGGATTTCATTTGAAACCGGTCCAAAACAACCATTTGGCATGAGTGCGGCAAAAGTGCTCCACCATTGGAGGCCTTGGAGATGGAGATGACTTGTGTCCTTGTTCTGGCTGGTGGTCTGGCATTAGGCACTTGGTCTTAAGATGGCTGCTTTTCAAGACTGCGATGCAGGTGCAGTTGGCTCCACGGGCCTGTCATGGTGTCTCTTGCTTTCAGCACAGTCTGGCCTGCACACTCCAGCTGAGATGGCTATTCTGACTTTGCCACTTACACTGTGGAAGTGTGGTTAACAAGCAGATCTTTTTGAGCTTCTTAGAATGAATATATAGCGGACAAATGGGATTGTATTTACAGTACCAGTGCAGGTTTAGTATCTATGATGTTTTTTGTAGCTCTGTGTAAGGGTCTTTTGAGGAAAAGCAAGTTCACGTGGTGGGTGAGACAGGGGTGATATAGTGCTACAGTACCAGGAGCATTAGCATCCTTACAGGTCCTAATACAGGCCCACAAGGGGCTAGCCCGGCGACCATTCTCCATTCAACCCCCCATCTCCCCCCACAGGTCTCCTATCATATCTGCTGTCTGATTAGGCTGGATAAACACAGCCTTATCTGCTGGCCATTTGGCCCTGCAGCTCAGGCTGGAAACCTGCACATCTATCTCTCCTGCTTCCTGTCCAAGTTTGCTGGGTCCAATCACAAACTGGCTTATCCATCAGGTGCACCTGGATCATTTGTCTGATTGGTTGAAGGACTATCCAAGCGTACGGAGTCATTTGAACTATGCCCATTGGTCACGCCTCTTGTGCAGTAGAAATAAAGCGCAGATTCCCCAGACTAATGTTCAATCTTAAAAGATTGAGCTTAATACTGTATGTTGATAGCCAGACTACTGTCTAATCTAAATCAAGGCTAAAAAAGAAAGCCAAAAAAATATACTTGAAGGAAGATCCCATGTAAAGAAATCACACATTGCTGGAGGTGTCTCTGA
>NC_084998.1:9935253-9962753 GCF_963854185.1 Sardina pilchardus
TATCTTTTCTTCTCTCTTTTACATACACACGCTTTCTCTCTTTTCCTCCCTCTCTCTTTCTCTCCCTCCCTCCCTCTCACTCTCTTTCTCACTCTATCTTTTCTTCTCTCTATTACACACAAACGCACTCTCTCTTTCTCCCCTCCCTCTCTCCCCCTCTCCCTTGCTCATCACCTCTCCATTTCTCTCTCTTTCCCTGTCTCCCTCTCTATCTCACTTTATCCTTTCTTTTCTTCTCTTTCACACACACACACTCTTTCTCCCCTCCTCCCTCTCTCCCTTGCTCCCTTGCTCTCCATCTCTCTCTATAATATATATATCTCTCTCTTTCTCCCCCTCTCTCTCTCTCCTCCTCTCCCTCTCTCCCTCTCTCTCTCTCTCACTCTCTCTCTCTGTCTCTCCTCTCTCTCTCTCAGAGACCCGAGGCGTGTGCTGATCCATCGGGGCTCCACGGGTCTGGGCTTTAATATTGTGGGGGGGGAGGACGGCGAGGGCATCTTCATCTCCTTCATCCTGGCCGGAGGCCCCGCTGACCTGAGCGGAGAGCTGCGCAAGGGGGACCAGATCCTGAGTGTGAGTCCCGCACACATCATCAAAACACACACATGTACGCGACTGTGCAAATAAACACACCAACATGTACACGACGATGTAAACATACACACAAGCATGTAAATAAACAAATATGTACACGATGGCGTAAATAAACACACCAACATGTACACAACGGCGTAAATAAACAAACATGTATGTCATGGCGTAAATAAACACACAAACATGTACGCAGTGGTGTGAAAACATGTGTGTGTCCGCGTAGATAAACATGCAAACATATACAGTATGTGACTGCATAAATATACAGTAGCTCATTCGCATAGTTTATGTGCATTGATGGAAATTCTGACGTGTGTGCATTTCACATCACATGGAGCAATTTTACCAACTTATGATTCTGATACCATCCTAGCAACATCTGGGAGTTTGGGAGGATGGTATCCAGGATTTTGCTAGGGGACTGTGTCAAGAATGTTGCTAGGATGATATCAGAATCTGAAGTTTGTCAAATTCTACCAGGGAGGGTTGAAATGGAGCAAAAATCAAGGATGTTTAAGTGCACCATGTGATGGGTTCTCGTAGATCACATTACAAATCGCCTTTTTTTAATCAAGGGAAGATTTCTGTGGGATCAAATTGTAAGGTTGTCAGGGCAACGTTTATGGAAACATGGAGATACTGTACAAATACAACAAATGTCAATAAACTGTCTCCATGAACATTAATCGCATTATACCAAGGCAAATTGAGTGTTAATCCACACCATTCTATTGCTTGCACAGTTTCCAGTTTCCTGCAAAATATGCATGAAAAAGTTGGATGGATACCCAGCCAGTGGGAGAGATTGAGAGGAAGATAAAAAAGATGGAGAGATCGACAGACAGATAGAGATTTATTCATCTTCATTCTGAAGATGAATCTGGCTTGTCATCCACCTCATTTGCATAGCTTAAGCACAGTTATGAAGATTTGGCTGAAATAGACATGAGTGTCTTTGCAGGTTTCAATGCGCTATGATATGCAAATGAGGAGTGGACACTCTCCTAATCAAAGCAGGAGTGGAGAACAGCTGTGGGCTTAAAACTTCAGGTTGTCAGGGCAACTTTAGCGGAAACATGTAATGAAATCTTAACAAATGTGATTTGTGACTTCACATAAAACCTTGCGAGAATCAGGAGTTTATCCGCCGTCCTCAAGCGAATTAACTTCCTGTTTGACTTTCATGTATTTTTATTATTTATTTTTTTTGTGGAAATTTCAAGCAGTTCCACTGAATATTTTTTGTTTGAAATGTGTGTTTAAAAAGTTTGATAGATACCCAGCGACAGAGAGACAGACTGCTCTTGCACACACACACACACACACACACACACACACACACACACACAGCCAACAAACTCTTCCTTTCCCGGTGTGCACACTCTTAAACTAAACTAACGGACATTATTTTCACTGGCCACATTACGGCACTCTGAGATTCCCTCAGGAGTTGCAACAGCAGGAAACACAGAAATGCTCTCCTCAGCACCGGCCTGCATTAATTATACACATACTGTACATGCCCTGCTGCAGCCTGCACACACCACACACACACTCTCCTGCACACACCACACACACTCTCCTGCACACCACACACACTCTCCTGCACATGCACACCCTGAACATGTGAAATGTTAATGGCCATGAATATGTGATCTGAAGACGAAAAAACATCTGTCAGATAGTACCTTTAGTAGTAGGCCTAATCATAGTGATGTTTGAGCACACTCCTAGAAAAACAGTGCTATATACAGTAGAACCAGAAATGGTTCTGTTGCATGCTTCATATATGGCACTCCTAAATCAGTTTTTAAACCATTTTGAAGGGTCCATCAAAGGAACCCCTAAGGGTTCTTTAACGCCTGCATGGTTCTATATAGCACCCCAAGAACCATTTTTAAGAGTGTAATGTGTGTGCACAAAATGTATGTTTTTATTATATCATCATAAATATCTTAACAGGGATGCTATCGCTACAAAGACCTTATTACACATTGTCTGCATGTTAAATAAACTGCAGTAGCCTGCCATCACCTTGAAATGATCTTAAACTTTCTTTCTGCACAAAACAGATTGTTTTAATGGTTTGGTTGCAGTGGCAGTAGTGTTAGTGAGGGCTGGGAGCTGGGGGCGATGGTTTTGTGGAATTTGTGCTGAGTGTGTTCTGTCTCAGTCAGCGCTGTTGAGCACTGATGAGCTCCCAGCGGCGGAACGGGCTAACGGTGTTAACGGTTCTGGTTCCGGCTGCAGGTGAACGGGGTGGACCTGAGGGCCGCCACTCACGAGCAGGCGGCCGCAGCGCTGAAGAACGCCGGACAGACTGTTACCATCATCGCCCAGTACAGACCCGAAGGTGACCCCCACAGCATGGACGCTAGAATATGTCAATGTCACTGGGACAGTGTAGCAGACACGTTGTCCAAAGCAGCTGGAAAAAAAAAAAAATTACATTTCGGTTGACATGCACAAAATACTGATCTTCTTTCACTCTCACTCTCTCTCTCTCTCGCTCTATCTCTCTATTTCTCTTTCTCTTTCTCTCTCTCTCTCTGTCTGCATGCGTCCATGTGTGTGTATCTCTTTTTTGTCCGTGTGTATCCAGAGTACAGCCGGTTTGAGGCGAAGATCCACGACCTGCGGGAGCAGCTGATGAACAGCAGCATGGGCTCGGGCACCACCACCCTGAGGAGCAACCCCAAGAGAGGCTTCTACATCAGGTACACACACACACGAGAGCCTTATACATCAGGTACACACACACACGAGAGGCTTCTACATCAGGTACACACACACATGGGCTCGGGCACCACCACCCTGAGGAGCAACCCCAAGAGAGGCTTCTACATCAGGTACACACACACACACACACAGACCAGCTCAGCCAGGATGATAAGAGCTCCCACAGTGGAATACGAGCACAGAAGAACATCGCGCCTGTTATCTTCAGAGTCTTGCACACCCCAGGCACCTTTCAAACGCTTTAGGCAGATGGCTAATGCTGTTTGGTAGGCTTCAGAACTTTTTTTTTTTTTTCGCTCGTCAATATGTTTCAAACACCCTCTATAAGAAGCTGCACGTTCTGGAACAGATGTACTAACACATTTAGCACCTGGTGTGATTCCATCACAAGATGTGCCTCAAATATGGTATGGTGTATTTGAACAGACCACACATGTCACAAACCCCTTATGCGGGAGTACAGAATGACAAGTTGCACTTTTCTTACTTTTGCATGTTCATGTGTAAAAGTCGGGGGACAGAGTGGGAGTTTGGGGCAACATTAGAGGGGAAGAACATTAGAACATTAGAACATTAGAGTGGAAGAACAGTAGAACATTAGAACATTAACGGGGACAAACATTAGAACATTAGAACATTAGAGGGGAAGTGCTAAGAGCCCATTATTAGACATTCTGTTCTATGCACGAAAACTGCAGGGGACAGCAGCCATCTGTTGTGGTGAAAATGTTCTGCCTTTTAAAAGCAAAAAAACATTTTGAATATTTGTTCAAATAGAGACTGTGGAGGATTTTCTGTCGTATATATTTGCCACCCAACACACATTGGGTTACTCTGATCTTGAATTCAGCCTGACCAAAAAAACAGCTACCTGAGGGGTCTGTACAATAAGAAAGAGGAAGTGAGGATAACATGAGGATAGCAGGAGTGATGTTAGCGCTTTAATTTAGCCCATTATGAAGTCACCAGTGAGCAGCATGGCACTGAGAGGATAAACAGCTCTGGAGCCTCCATGGCCTGCTGGAACAGCTGCTCCACACACTACTTCCTGAGGGGGAAATCAGCTCCACATACAGTACTATAGCCAGTAATAGCCAGACTTAACTTGGGGTTCTCTCTCTCTCTCTCTCTCTGTTCCTCTGTTCCTCCCTCTGTTTCACTCTGTATACCTTTCTCTCTGTGTTTCTCTCTGTATACTTCTCTCTTCCTCCCTTTTTCTCTCTCTCTCACCCTCTCACTCTCTCTGTGTCTGTTTCTCTTTGTATACTTTTCTCTATGTATTTCTCTCTGCTGTCTTTATATCCCCGCCTCTCTCTTGCTTACCTTTCACACCCTCTCTCCCTCTCTCTCTCTCTCTCTCTCTCTCTCTCTCCCTCTCTCTCTCCCCATCTCTCCATCAGAGCGCTGTTTGACTATGATAAGACGGTGGACTGCGGTTTCCTGAGCCAGGCGATAGGCTTCAAGTTTGGGGACGTCCTGCACGTGCTGGACTGCGGCGACGAGGAGTGGTGGCAGGCCAGACGCGTCAGCCCGCAGGGAGACGGAGAGGAAGTGGGGTTCATCCCCAGCAAGAGGAGGTGTGTGTGTGTGTGTGTCTGTGTGTGTGTGTGTGTGTGTGTGTGTGTGTGTGTGTGTGTGTGTGTGTGTGTGTGTGTGTGTGTGTGTGTGTGTGTGTGTGTGTGTGTGTGTGTGTCTCTGAGTGTGTGTCTCTGAGTGTGTGATATACTGTATATACATACAGAGAGAGAGAGAGAGAGGGAATGTGTGTGTGTGTGTGTGTGTGTGTGTGTGTGTGTGTGTCTCTGAGTGTGTGATATACTGTATATACATACAGAGAGAGGGAGAGAGAGAGAGGGAATGTGTGTGTGTGTGTGTGTGTGTGTGTCTCTGAGTGTGTGATATACTGTATATACATACAGAGAGAGAGAGAGAGAGAGAGAGGGAATGTGTGTGTGTGTGTGTATGTGTGTGTGTGTGTGTGTGTGTGTGCGTTTCCGTTTCCTCAGCTGTGTTTTTTTTTTTTTCTATTCCTGTTCTTTGCATGATTTCCACAGTATCCCTACTGTCAGCAGGACTGTGCCCCTCTGTGTCTTCCCTTACATGTACATCTATATACTGTACATTAAACACACACACACACACACAAACACACACACACACACACACACACACACACACATACATAGACACACATGCACACACATACATTCAAAGATAGACACACATACACACACACACACACTTTTAAAACACTTCTCCACAGCTCACTCTGTTATACATGCTTCTTGTCTTCCCTCTTCTCCTCTCCTCTGCTGCCTTCCTGTGGGACTGCTTCGCTCCTCTGCTCCTGTCCCTCTCCCTGTCTCTCTCCGCGGCCCGGCGTCCAGGGTGGAAAGGAAAGAATGGTCTCGCTTCAAGTCAAAAGACAGGGTACGCCTCTACACGCTCGCCAGTACTGTCCAGTCAGTCCATTTTGTACAGCCGGTTTTTGTGCAGCTCATTATGCGTGATTCTATTAACATGTCGAGCTGAAGGTCTGTGCGGCACAATGCTACTGATGCATCAGCAAACTACTGCATGACCTTCAAATATGTCTTTGGGACAACTGATCAAAGAGTGTGTGACAACGGACCAAAGATTATGTGTGACAACTGACCAAAGATTATGTGTGTGCTGTCTGTGGTTTCATACACACTCACGGAGACTGAGAGCTTTTTGCTTTAGCTTTTTTTTACATTTTATTTTGCTTAAGTGCCAGAAGAAAAAGCCTGAAATATTCACAATGCTAGAGTGTGCTTGTGAGATCGGACAGATACATATTTCATTTTATAAGAGATAAAGGTTTAAAAAGATATCAGCATGCTAAATCGTGTAGAAGGCATGTCTGGTGTCATTGTTATGCTGGTTACTGTGTGTGTGTGTGTGTGTGTGTGTGTGTGTGTGTGGCCATGTTAAATATTCACCAGTGCAGTCTTTAACTAAGCATGCTCTGTTGACCTCTGAAAGCTCTGTTACCGTCAATCACAGTTTAAAGTATAACTACCTGTACTGTGTGTGTGTGTGTGTGTGTGCAGGCATATACTGTATGTATGTGACTATGAAGGAAATGTTTTCGGTGAATACAATGAGACAGTAAATCTTATGATAGTTGGGATTTTTAAATTTACATTACCTTTCCCAAATCAATTTAAAACCTAATTAACCCTAATTTAATTACTGTGCGTATAGAGCAGTTAGAAGATCGTTTTTTGACGTCTCAAAAATGGCGGGACAAGGCCTGTTTTCCGCTGTGTCCGTTTTAGATATGGGCTAACTGCTCCAATCCACTTCCAGTGAATTATGATAAGCTATCGCTAATGGAGTTGGCCTGTGTTATTGCATACAGCATGAAGAGAAGGATTAGCCTGGGAGTCTAACCTGTTAGCTCATTAGAGTGCATGAAAATGCACTCTACTGTTATGCTGTTTATTACAGTGCATGAAAATGCACTGTACTGTTCTTCCTAGGCTTTTTATTATTCCACTTCTTCTTCTAACGCACGCAATTGAGCTTGAACCATTTAACGTAGAAACTTCATTCAAACTTTGTTACGTAGGTCTTACTTAGGACAGGTGTGCTATGACTTTTCAACTTTGTCACTTTTATACTTTTTAAACTATAAATTAAAAACTATTACAATTTCCCCATAGACTTAACATTGCTCATTATGACATCACGGCAGCAATTAGAATGTTACGCCAGCTGGTCAGCCACCTGGGCACCAACTGTCAGTTTCTCTCAGGCTCCTCTCTGAAGACTACATATTCTGTTCCCCTGTATCCTCTGCGCACAACAGTATCAAAATAAGTCCTCCTAATTCCATCCAACTTTATATCCATTCATCTTCTTCAAACCATTTACTCATCCACCCATTCTAAACAGTCTGCCTATCAACATCAATTAGACGCTCTACATTCAACTTCTAAACAATCTACTCTGTCTCAGGCTGGCTCTCTTAAGACTAGCCAGTTAAATTGATTACACCTGTATCTGTATCCACTACTCTCAGTAGAGAGCTGTGTCTCTCCATTCTACAAGAATATAAGGCACATTCCATCCAACATTCTATCCATTCATCTTCTTCAGACCATTCACTCATCCACCCATTAAACTGTCTATCAACATCTATTAAACAATCTGTCTATCAACATCCATTAAACTCTCTGTCTATCAACATTAATTAGACTATCTACATTCAACTTTTAAATTATTTACTCTGTCTCAGGCTTTAAGAATACTCTGGCTCTCTTAAGACTAGCCAGTTAAATTGATTACACCTGTGTCAACTACTCTCAGAGAGCTGTATCAGTGTCTCTCTTAACAAGAATATAAGGCACATTCCATCCAACCTTCTATCCATTCATCTTCTTCAGACCATTCACTCATCCACCCATTAAACTGTCAATCAATATCTATTAAACAATCTGCCTATCAACATCCATTAAACATTCTATCTATCAACATTAATTAGACTATCTACATACAATTTTTAAAGTATTTACTGTGGGTCCCTCTCAAGCAGCGTTTATATGTCATCCCTCGCTCCTCGATCCTCAATGATCTACATAAAGAAAGATAGAAGAAGGGCTAGACTATCCCATTGTTGCCGCGAGAGAGGACGCGTAAAAGCTATGAGAGGCACCTTCTGTCTCAGGCTTTAAGCATACAATCTCATTAAGACTACAGATCCTGTTTCACTACTTCCTCTGTCCACAACTGTTTCAAAATAAAGGTCCTCACTGCAATAATACACTATTAAATCATTTAACCATTGAAACTACTCAACTATTGAACTGTTCAACCATTCCAACTGTCAGTTATCATCCACTATGCCTCCAGTCAACTACATGAAACCTCCATGTACCTAGCAACCAACATAGCAACCATTAAAATTAAGTGTTTATGACCGTTTCCATAGCAACCAACATGATTATACTGCAGTAACTTCTTGTTTCCTGATAGTGGCCACCATGGATACCCTAGCAACAAATGTTTCAAAATAAAAGTCCTCACTAGCAAGTTAGCTAGTTAACATGGTTAGCATTGTTAGCATTTTTAGCATAACTGCAAAAAATCATCAACTAAGTTAGCTAATCAACCTGGTTAGCATTGTTAGCAAATTTAGCATTGTTAGCATAGTTAGCATTTTTAGCATTACTGCTAGAAATCATCGGTTAAGTTAGCTAATCAACCTGGTTAGCATTGTTAGTAAAGTTAGCATTGCTAGCATAATAAGCATTTTTAGCGTAACTGCTAGAAATCATTAGCTAAGTTAGCTAATCAACATTTTAACATGAATAGAAATCATTAGTTAAGTTAGAACTGGAACGTTTCATCTTTAAACTGTCTACCTTCACACTATCAACTCTCTGTAAACTATGCAACCACCATGTTTACCCTAGCTACACCTTAGTAACCATATCTACATTATCTATCTATTTTTGCATTTTCATGCACTGGTAATTCCTTGGAATTGCATTTCTAGTTCTTATTATCGATATTATTATTCTTCTTCAGACACTTTTTCTGCGTTCAATTCAGCTTCAACCGTTCGACGTAGAAACTTCATTCAAACTGCGCTGCGTAGGTCTTACTTAGGTGACTTCAGCTATGTAATTTTCATCTTTGAAAACTTTATCGTTTAATTTATATGAATTTTTTAAAACATTTTTTCTCCCATAGACTTAACATTGGATTATGACATCACAATAAAGTCGTTAAGCAATTAGAATCTTAAGCCAGGTGTTCAAAGCCACCTGGCAGCAACTCTCTGTCTCAGGCTTTCTGGCTCTCTTAAGACTATATATCCTGTTCAACTGTTTCCTCTACCCACAACTGTTTCAAAATAAAAGTCCTCATCATTTTTGCATTTTCATGCACTCGTAATTTCCTTGGAATTACATCTCTAGTTTGAATTGGGATCCTTTCCAGACGGACCTGCAGAGCAGATTCAAATATGCTAACAGGTTCGTCCGGGTTCACAACGGCTAGAGAAGGATATGTATTTGTTATCTCAACTCTAGAGTAGACTGCAAATAAACTCATTTTCCCTAAAAGCTAGCGTGTTCCTTTAGCAAAACTAATGATATGTTTGTGTCCTCAGCGTGATAAAATATTGATGCTTTTGCTTTCTCTCATGCTCACTGTATGATCAGGATCGGAGTCGAGACAGCATAGGATCACAAGGTAAGCCTGCTGTGTACGGCTCCTAGCCTGGAGTCCCATCACGCCCCAATACTGTCAGACTTATTCACTTTCACTTTTATTAATTAGATAACTCTTTTTTTCATTTCTCTCTGTCTCTCGCTGTGTGTGTGTGTGTGTGTGTGTGTGTGTGTGTGTGTGTGTGTGTGTGTGTGTTTGTGTGTTGTGTTAGTAGGGAGAGAAGAAACATGCCACAGTTATGAAACGATCACACAAGTTGAAGGTGGGCCAAGACAATTTTCACCACCAATGCAAAAGCACAAAAGGGACATTCAAACAGATCTTCACATTCAGCTCAGAAGGTCTGATCATCTTTTGTCATCCTAACACCCCTCTCCCTCTCTCTCTCCCTCTCTCCCTCTCTCTTTCTCTCTCTGTTTCTCTCTCTCCCTCTCTCTTTGTTTCTCTCTCTCTTTCTCTTTCTTTCTCTCTCTCTCTCTCTCTCTCTGTTTCTGGCTGTAGTGCACTATGCGCGGCCCATCATTATTTTGGGTCCGGTGAAAGACAGGGTAAACGACGACCTGTTGTCGGAGTTCCCCGACAAGTTTGGCTCCTGTGTGCCTCGTGAGTGTTCCTCAGTCCTCCACACTGCATCTCACACACGCACCACACACACTCTCACACACACACACACACACACACACACACACACACACACGCTCACACACACACACACACACAAACACACACACACACACACACACACACACACACACACACACACACACACACACGCTCACACACACACACACACAAACACACACACACACACACACACACGCGCACGCGCGCGCGCACACACAGAAGCACACACACTCTCACAGACACACACACACACATTCTCTCTCTCTCTCTCTCACACACACACACACACACACACATTTTAGATTCTTTTTTTGATTCCACTTTATAAGTCAAGTTTCATTAGGAGTCCATTTTTCTGAACAGTCCGACATATTTAACCAGTTGAATATTTCATGATGGGTGCACTGCACACACTGCACAGTGTTAAGACATAATAGATACTGATCTGCATGAAATCATACTAGGACAATTCTCTGGCAGTTACGACAGGTGTGGTGAGCCTACACACCTACACACACACACACACACACACACACACACACACACACACACACACACACACACACACACACACTTACACACACACGCAGACGCACACTCACACACATACTTGTCTGATACATGGCGGCTCTTTCAAGGCTGCCGCCAGGGGAGGAATAACACTCTCTGTCATCACAGTTATGCAGTTAATGCATTGTGACACATTTGTGCTGAATGTACTTCGTACATTTTTATTTGCGCCGTACGTCATGTTTTAGCTCTTAAGACAGCACAGATCAGTGGAATGGTGTCGGAGTGTGTGACGTTATTGGAACTGGCAGGGCTGGAGTCAGCACCTGGAACCATAAATGCACATAATCTCCCATCTATTAGTATATAGTATTATTTACATTTAGTCATTTAGCTGATCCTTTAATCCAAAGTAACTGGCAAAACAGGGGGACAGTCAACAGCTACTAAAATAGAACACAGTGCGCAGAAGTGCAGTAGTGTGGTTAATATGGTCTGTAATGGTCCGTAATATGGTCTAATATCGGTCTGTAATGGTCTGCGTTATGGTCTAATATTGGTCTGCTCAGATACGACACGACCGAAGCGGGAGTACGAGGTGGACGGCAGAGACTACCACTTTGTGTCGTCACGGGAACAGATGGAGAAGGACATCCAAAGTCATCGTTTCATCGAGGCGGGACAGTACAACAGCCACCTCTACGGCACCAGTGTCCAGAGCGTCAGAGAAGTGGCTGAGCAGGTAAGGGAAAGACACTCTCACACACACACACACACACACACACACACACACGAAGAGAGTGAGAGAGAGCCAGTACAACACACATGTCTGCAGCACCAGTGTCCAGAGTATCAGAGAGGTGGCTGAGCAGGTAGCATGTGTAAAGACACAGAGACAGATACATGTGCATGTTGCACGGTCCTCATCAGTATTACAGTGCACAGATCAGGAGGAAGAAGGATCTCAAGTGGACAAGTTGAGTGTCACATAAACCATAGAATTGTAATATGTATTGTAGTAACATTTGTCAGTGAAAAAAAAACGTTGGCACTCTAAACTCTAAACTCTAGTCTTTAGCTCAACCTGTTGTGTCTCTTACTCTATCGTCCCTGTCTTCCTCCACCTCTCTCTCTCCTTCTCTTCCTCCACCTCTCTCTCCTCTCTCTCTCCTTCTCTTCCCCCACCTTTCTCTCTCTCTCCTCTCTTCCCCCACCTTTCTCTATCTCTCCTCTCTACCCCACCTCTCTCTCTCTCTCCTCTCTACCCCCACCTCTCTCTCTCTCCTTCTCCTTCCCCACCCCTCTCTCTTCTCTACCCCCACCTCTCTCTCTCTCTCTTTCTCTCTCCCCCTCTCTCTCTCTCTCTCTTCCCTACCTCCCCCCCCCTCTCTCTCTCTCTCCCTCTCTCTCTCTCTCTCTCTCTCTCTCTCTCTCTCTCTCTCTCTCTCTCTCTCCCTCTCTCCCTGAGTAGCAGGGGAAGCACTGTATCCTGGACGTGTCGGCCAACGCCGTGCGGCGGCTGCAGGCGGCGCAGCTCCATCCCATAGCCATCTTCGTGCGGCCCAAGTCGCTGGAGAACGTCCTGTGAGTATCCCCGATCGCCCCCCTCATTAGCCCTCTCCAAAGCCATCGATATCTCAAAGTTGCGACACTACCATTGACTCCCTTGTACAAACAATGGCAGCACAGCCGGTATGTCATGGTCGTTGAAAGGAACTATTCTCATTGAGAATGAATGAATATCTCAGGTGTTATAATACGACTTTTCTACATGACTTATGGTCGTGTGCATAATAATGCATTTTCATTGAGTAATATATGTATGTGGAAATGCAGCTTATAGTAATTTTAATTATTTTTTTTTTTGAGTATTTACCGTAAATATTAATGCGATCGCTGCTGTCAATCCCGTAGTAAACCAGGGACCAAGGGAACTACTAAGGCTACCCACTAACCACGTGACCGCTCTAATCTGGCTTTAACATGGAAGTCAACGGCTGTCGCAACTTTGAGATATCGATGGCTTTGGCCCTCTCCCATCCCATCGACTCCATCCGCCCAGCTTAATGTTGTCCCAGGCTGCCAAGGGAAATGCTGCTGTTTAGCACCACCAACAGCAGCAGTAGCAGCAGCGGCAGACTTTCAATGGGCTGTTCTGCAGTATCATGTTGTCATGACACAGCATTGGTATTGATCGATTGGCAGGAGCTCGTTATGTCTATTGAGTCGAGTGGTGATGCTACACGGAGGCTGTTGTTGATCTTGTTGCCGTTGTTGTTGCTCCCGTGCCACCAGAGAGCTCAACCCGCGGCTAACCGAGGAGCAGGCACGGAAAGGCATGGACCGCGCTGTCAAGCTCGAGCAGGACTTCCTGGAGTGCTTCTCAGGTGAGACAGTGCCCCCTAGCTTCTTGGATGACAATGCCATTTCATTATTTGTTTACAATTTTTAAAGACATTTGTATAGTTTAAAAAAAAAAAGAAAAAGATTACTTTGTGAAAGTAGAATGTTTTCTCGGTCTGTTTGAATGTTAGCTTGAATGTCTAGACAGCTGGAACTTGTAGTCTTTTAGCGGATGAAATTTCCCAGCCTTAGATGGAAACGTTTGGCCATAATGAAAGCAGCATTCCGTTACCTAAACTGTTCACTAAAAGACGGTCTTTTTGGCCTCCCTTGCAGCTGTTGTAGAGGGCGACCGCTTCGAGGAGGTCTACCACCAGGTGAAAACAGTGATCGAGGAACAGTCTGGGCCTTACATCTGGATCGCGACCAGGGAGAGGCTCTGAGCCTCGGCCCCGATTCCAGCTCTCCAATGCAGTCACCATTCAGCCTAGCCGCCCCTCCCCATGGAGCTCATGCCTATAGCGGAACGGAAGGAGAGAGGGAGAGAGAGAGAGACTGTTCTCTTCTCTTGTACGCGTTTTCATCACGTCTCCACATACCAGAAGGGAGTGATGGAGAATGTTCGACAATGGGGAAAACAAAAATAGAGAGACAGAAAGAGAGAGAGAGAGAAAGAGAGAGAGAGAGAGAATCGGGAGTTGTGGGGGAAAGCACAGGTGCTCAGACAAACACCCAGCCTTTTCTTCTTTCCATCTCTCCTTCCCTCTCTCCACCATCATCCCCCCTCTCTCTCTCTCTCCCTTTCTCCTTCTCTCTCCATCTCTCTCTCTCTCTCCCACTCTGGTGTTCACTGTCTCTCTCTCTTTCAATCTCTCTCTCTCTCTCTCTCTCTCTCTCTCTCCTGGTCAGTCAGCCCGGTGTACTCAGTAAAGCGAGGGGGGCAGTGATAACGAGACTGAGCCGAGACCGAGCCAAGACCGAGACGAGACGAGACGAGACCGAGACGAGAGCGAGCGAGCGCAGTGGAGATGGAAAGGATGCGAAACATAATCCTTCCTCCCCTTTTTGTATTCCGCCCAGCTCCCTCTCCCCCCTCCTCATCTCCTTCTTTGCACTCAGGACAGGAGCGCAACGGTCGAGCCGAGTCCGACGAAGGGGAGGAAGAGGAGGAAGAGGAGGAAGAGAGAGAGAGAGAGGCAGCACGGACTATTGGTTGACGGACAGATGAGCGAAATTTGAAATCAGTCGGGCTCATTTTACAATAAGACAAAGCAAAGAGTTCCTGAACAATGAAAGTATATTTATTAATAACAATAATAATATGAGAAATATCAAAGGTACTATGACTTTAAAAATGACTTTTATTCACTTTCAGTCACCCATCGAATGGATTTATTTGTTTGTTTCTAACATTTTGTTTTTGGTTTGGTTTCTTTATTTTATTTATTTTTTGGAAAAGTGAAATGAAAAAAAAAACATGAAATAGTTCATGCGCATGCCTCTTGTCAGATATCTAAGATGGAACCACTGGAGACACGAGAGGAGGATATGAGAAGAGAAGGAGGACAAGAAAGGAAGGAGGCGGAGGAGGATGAAGTGGGGTGGTAGTTATCCTCCCTCTTTTGGCTCCGAGACAGCACAAGCTTTAGACAGGAAGAAGAAGGGAAAGAGAGGGAGGGAGGGAGGGAGACAGATGGACGCGACAGAAGAGAAGAGGAGTGAACAGATGAGACTGGCTGCTGTTCGTGCGTCGTCGTTGTCTTTCTTTTGCACAGGGTGAAATGCTACACATTTGGGTTTCTTTTTGTTGTTGTTTTTTTATTTTTCTTTATTAACACCCACATGCGCACACACACACACATGCACACACACACACACACGCACACACACACACACACATACAAACAGACACACACGCACTCACACTTGCACACATTGTGCACACAAACACACACACACACACACACACTTGCACACACAGAGAAAGAAAGAGAATGGGAAGCCAAAAGCCTGACGCCAGAGCCACGCGTCTCCAAGCACAGCATCAAACCTCTCCCTCATAGCGGCTCGCTGTGGGCAGCTCCGGCCCTAATGCGGCCCGGCTCCGGTGTTGCATCGGGCCTGCCCAGGACAGGACTGGTCCCCAGTGAGCCGCCATTACGACACACACACACACAAACACACACACACGCCTCCTCCTCAGTCTAAGGCTCTGTACTTGTTACTCCAGCGTTGCCCACGGCTACTGTGCGTAGGAGCCACTGTGACCTTTGACCCGAGGTCAGAATCATCCAGCTGTATTTCGCCTCGTCACCTTAAACGCACTGAGGACCTTTTAAACGCGTATATATACATACATATATATATACACCCCTTCAGCAGAGGCGCCGTTCCCAAAGTGACTTACAGTTTGCTACAGTCGGGTAAACATCTCGCCCAGTGGCTGTGTTTTTACGGGGCCTTGATCGCTTATCGAGTTTTGAGGACTGGAGATGGATGTTTTTTTTCTTTTACATCGCTGCACATGTTTTCAGAGGCTTTAGATAGCTGCACCTCTAATGAGTGAGAGTAAAGTACACAGTGGATTTGGAGGTACCGCTGAGAAACACTCTTCAAAACCACGGCTCCCCTGTGTGTGTGTGTTTGTTTACTGTGTGTTTGCGCATGTACGATCTGTGTAATGTGTTTGAGTATGTGTGTGTGTTTTTTTGAGAGTTGCCTGCTAAGTCAGAGCTGTTTACTTTTTATTTATTTGGCTACACGATCTTCTCTTTTCTCTCTTTCATCACCTCCGTCTTTTCCACTTTTCCTCTTCCTCTATTTTTCTCTCTCTCCCACACACACACACACTCACACACACTTACACTCACACCAACTCTCTCATACATTTCTTAACACACTCAAGCTTTCCCAGAGAATTTAGAAAGATGAGCCCATTTTAGAGGAACACATCTCCAGACGGGGAAAAAAATGTGTCTTTTTTATAACCATAAATACTGGATGTAAACCCAGTGTTATGGCATTTTATGAAATATACATACACACAAGCACTCTCTCTGTCACACACACACACACACACACACACACACACATGCACACACACAAACACATATACAGTATACATACATACTATACAACCACAAACACCCATGCAATCATAATGGTGGTCTCTTCCTATTAAATCTCCATAGTGCAGTATGCCTCATATTGCTTCAGTGAAGAGCGACTATGTGCTTAAGGAAAACTGGGAGGAGTGTAACACCCCCCTCCCCTCCTCCTTCCCCCTGCTTCAGACTGCCCAGTTCCACTGGTAGCCATTTCACATTCTGAGCCATGCCTTTCCACTGTAGCCCCGGTCTGTGAGAGACGAACGCAACGGACGAGAATGAGAGAGAGAGAGAGAGAGAGAGCATAGGGAGGAAGCTGCCGCCACCAGCTCTTCCTGTAACTGTGATGTTTTATACAATAGTCTAACTGTGAGAGGGGTGCCATGCACCAGATCCCATCCAGATTATGTGGAGAAATAGGCACCTCATTTACACAGATACTAGAATGGGTGAGTGAATGAGTGTTACACCGTGTGTGTGTGTGTGTGTGTGTGTGTGTGTGTGTGTGTGTGTGTGACAAGGCAGGCTTGACTTTCTTATTGCATTACGAGGACAAACATTTTTGCACTGAAACAAATTTAACAATACAGGTTAACTAGAATGACAATTTATTTATGAAAGGAAAGGGTAAAATAGACACATCAGTACCTGTTTATTACTTTGCATTGTATTTTTTTTATTATTATTATTATTATTATTATTTGATATGAAACGTGTCAAAAGTACAGTGATGGTCCACAGTGACAGTTATTATTTATAAACATTCTTTGATATGTTGACGTTTACCTTCAATAGCTGGGTGAAATGGTGGAAATGCTTATTTATTTATTTGTTTATTTATTTATTTATTTATTTTATGGATGCAGTTTTCAATTTTGTGTATATTTTTATACATGTGGATTGTAAAAGACTGGCAGAATGCATTGCTGCGATTCTACCATTGTGACTTTGCTAAGCTAAGGGGCTTTGACTAATATACGTATGAATGCACTTGGTGAATATCTATAAAGAATTATTCAATTGTTTGGATCCTCAAACCATATAACTGAGCACACAGACACACACACACACACACACACACACATACTGTACATACATACAAACACACACTGTCACACACACACACACACACACACACAAACATAAAGTGTTTCTGGCCACAGTAGATTTGATTGCAAACACATATGAAAGTATTAACTGTACTGTGTAAGTGTTGAGTCCCACCTCACCCACAACAACACACAGTCTTACAAACACATACATGTTCACTTCTGAAAATGAGTTCTTCTTTTTTCTTTAAGCCAAATGTATTTGATCTCTGTTAGTATCCACCATATCATATGATATTCCTAAATGAACAAAGTGTACTGATTTTTATTTAAACAAAGGAAAGATGATCAACCTTACACAACAAAACCAACTGATGCAGAAAGTATATTTAAAATGATTTATCTTGCAAGAGAGATTTAAAATGATATTATCAAAATAATAAAAAAAAATGTTTAATTTCAGTGAAACGCTTGTTGTAAATTAGCTATTAAAAATAATAAAATTACTTATGTTACAATAAGCTTGGTAAAGATTCTGTTTGGTCTAATTCTGACCCTGAAAAACTGTAGTTGCACTGTCTCACCAGAAGATGTCCCACTACACTCATATATATTTCTGCTGCATTTCCCTCCACCACTACACAAGTCCATTCCTCTGAAGTCTTGACATCTGCTAATTGACACAGAGTCAACTTGTGATATGTTTATACAGGTGGTTTTGGCTCTGATTTTACTCGTTTATTTTTCTTTTACACCCATATACTTATGAGTTTTGCTGTTATCCTACATACGTAGTAGAATTTCAAGTACTGCCAGAAAATATTTTCTCGCATGGGGAAACATCTGTTTGCAGCCCTTGCCGTTGATCTGTTCTGTTATAGCGGCTCAAAGTCTCCCCAGAAAGAAATGTCCATGGTCTGAGCTGAGGTGGAATTCCTCAACAATACCACACAAATGTAGACTTCTCTTAAAAATACCTACATCTCTCTCTCTCTCTCTCTCTCTCTCTCTCTGCCTCACACACACACACACACACACACACACAATAAAACAACTCCCTAACAAGTTACACAACACAATGGCAATATAGAGGCATGCTCATTGGTTTTACTTCAGCAAACAAACGACACACATGAAACGTGCTTCATCACCTTTCTAATCCACACATGATTAACTTCAATTTGACACGCACAGTAAGGCTTTTTAATCCAATTACTCCTTTAATCCAGCAATCTTTTTGACAGCTCTTCAAAAGTGGGAGCCTCTCTATAGGATCATTTTCATGCATGCATGAGTCTCAATTATGTGTGCATGCGTGTACACCATGCTTTTATCTACCTCGCACTGTTGGTGTGTGTGTGGTGTGTCTGTGGGTGGAGTGTGTGTCTGTGTGTGTCTGTGTGTGTGTATGGTGTGTCTGTGGGTGGTGTGTGTGCTGTGTCTGTGTGTGTGTGTGTGTGTGTGTGTGTGGGCCTGTGTGTGTGTGTGCGTGTGTGTGTGCGTGTGTGTGTGCCTGTGTGTGTGTGTGTGTGTCTGTGGGTGGTGTGTGTGCTGTGTCTGTGCATGCCCCACCTGTGTGTGTTAAAGTAAAGTGATTTCATGACTAAAAAGCATAGTTAATGATAGCAGCAGTGGCGCAGGTCACTGGAGTTCACCGCAGCCTAAACCTGCAGCATGATGTATGATCCATTTATCAGGCGACTGCCGTCAAGTTCCATCCGCCGCCGCCGGCTTCCTGAGAAATCCACAGAGCGCAAACAAAAGGGGGCCGAGGCGTTGGCAGGCAGAGACGGACGGAAGAGACGGACGGAATCGAAAGAGAAGTCAGGGACAAGGACACACGGAGGACGCCTGAATGGAGAAGAGAAAAGAATGAAAGGCACCGCCACAGAAAAGACAGAGTCTCAAAGAAATGTGTGTGTGTGAGTGTGTGTGTGTGTGTGTGTGTGCATATGTGTGTGTGTGTGTGTGTGTGTGTGTGTGCATGTGTGTGTGTGTGTGTGTGAGTGTGCGTCTGTGTGTGTGTGTGTGTGTGTGTGAGTGTGTGTGTGTGTGTGAGTGTGCGTATGTGTGTGTGTGTGTGTGTGAGTGTGTGCATGTGTGTGTGTCTGTGTGAGTGTGTGGCGGTTGAGACGGCACCGCAGGCAGTTTGGAATAGGATGTTTGCCGTGTGATAGTCGCTATTTGATTTAGCCAGTTTCCCTTTGCTCTGATAAGGAGGCTCAAACACCTGTCAGAGAAGGCATCAGTGCTCCCCTGATCTACAGGTGAGGCCCTGGGTCTGAAATTACACTCAGGCTAGGAGACCATGACCTAAAAGAAATCCTAGAATCACTTCGCTATCTGACATGCTCTATCTTGCTCTACCTTGTTCACGCCGCTCTGATGTCTGCCCATTTATGGCCATTGTTTTAATGCTACTTCATCTAACACACAAATAAATACAATCATCTCTGTTTAGAGGCCTATGTTTGGAAAATAGTTAGATCATAGTCACAATATGGCGTTGCCCTCTGGCTAGGTCATCTGCCTATTGTTTGAATGAGGAAATGGGCCGGACCCTGAGAATAAAATGTAGTGTGTGTGTGTGTGTGTGTGTGTGTGTGTGTGTGTGAAAGCGAGAGAGAGTGTGTGTGTCTGTGCGGCTGTATTTTCAATGCATCCTTGTGTGTGGGGGAGTGATTCTCTGCTGAGTTTGACCCATAGGTGAATAAGAGAGACCACAAACTATAAATCGTATTTCGCTGTTTGTGTTTGAATGGGTCAATACGAAGAGGTGTTCTTCACGGTTGATTTAAGAGTGTTTTTACAGTGTGAGTGTGTGTGTGTGTGTGTGTGTGTGTGTGTGCGAGGTGTGTGTGTGTGTATGTGTGTGCATGTGTGTGTGTGTGCGCGCACTTATGTGTGTGTCTGTGTCTGTGTGCATGTGTGTGGAAAAAACACATATGTTCAAGGGAGTGTGTGTTAGTGTATGTCAGCACACAGTGTCTTTCTCCACTGTGCCTGATGTCATCTCTGTCCTTTGTTGAGGTTGCATAAGCACCACATACACACACTCTCACACACTCACACACATTCTCACAGACAGACAGACAGACACTTTTAGCGTTTGACGAAGATGCACCCCCCCCACACACACACACGCGTGTACAGCAGCTCTTGAAGCCAAACGACTTTTAACTATTAATGCATGTATGACTTTTAAATTGGCCCTTTATCTTCCCAGCTTAAGCTCTCCCGGCTCCTGAAGAATTAGGTCAGCCTGGCAGAGGACCGAATAAATGCGCGCCGCAACACTTTCACCAGCGCACGTCCTCGACATGAGAAGGTAATGCAAAACCGCTGCGCTGTTTCACACCCCGGTGGAGAGCTCGAGTGGTTGGCTTTGCCTTTGGTAGGCACACGCAGTCAGTCAGTCAGTCAGTCAGTCAGTCGCAAAAAACTGTGGCAAAGATGAGAGGATGTCATTGATATTGAAAAGCCCCCTTCTCCTCCTCCTCCTCCTCCTCCTCCTGCTTGCTCCTCCTGTACCAGGCCGGTCGTAAATGTTTGTGACCCGAGATCGTAAGGAATGATAGGAACAGAGTGTGAGAGGAACAGAGAGAGAGAGAGAGAGAGACAGAGGAGGAGGAAGAGAGGAAAGAAGCAAAGGCGTTTGTAAAATGTGTGTGTTTTTCTGACAACTGTTTACAGCCCTTTCTAGTGTTGCTTTGTTTTGTTTTGCTTTCATCTCCTTCCTCCCTCCCTCCCTCCCTCTCTCTCTCTCTCTCTCTCTCTCTCTCTATCCCTCTCTCTTATCCACACTCTGTCCTATCTTCTCCTATCTTTTGTGCTATTGCTCCTTTGCAGTCTCAACATGATAAATTATTTGGTGGGTGTTAGTACTTTACCTTATTATTTCAATCCTGCATTCCAGGCCACAACACTACTGCACTCCCAGACACATAACACAAACACTCTCTCTCAGACATACACACTCTCTCTCTCACACACACACACTCTCTATCTCTCTCTCTCTCTCTGTCTGTCTGTCTGTCTGTCTCACACACACACACACACACACACACAGAGAGAGAGAGAGAGAGAGAGAGAGAGACGTTCTCTCTCTCTCTCCCTCTCACACACACACACACTGCATCTTCCTCGCCACACCTCTCTTCTCTCACTGGTCACCATGGCAACACAGCAGTTTCATGTTATCTCCATTTTAATATTCCCAATTAAAAGCTGCTGTCAGAAGGGTATAAAACAGGAGGGTTTGGTTAAACCATTAGTGTGTGTACACAGTTTGATCACATCATTACACGTATGATAAGTTAAGTAGGAAAAAACTAAGCTTATACGTTTCGTAGAGAAGCAGCTTTGTGTAAGTATCGGTAGACATCTTAACTTTGCAATCTCCCCCTTTGCTTACAGTTTCTGACTGACCTGCACAGATGTTTTATCCAAAAGTTGATGTGTGTGGATGTCTGAAGCTCACCTCGGTCTATTCTCATGTGTCACAGTGCCTGGGCTTACTTTAAAAAGTGCACGACCGGATTGAATTTCCACTTGAGCTGAACAGTGAAGTGCTTGTCTGCTGTGTGAAACGCAGCCTGGGGGTTGGGAGATGAGATTCTGGGGTAGGTGTGTGTGTGTGTGTGTGTGTGTGTGTGTGTGATACATATCTGTGTGTGTAAGAGAGAGAGAACGAAAGAGAGAGAGAATGAAAGAGACAAAGAGAGAGAGAGAGAGAGAGAGTGTGTGTGTGTGTAGTACATATCTGTGTGAGCGTATATATGTGTGTGTGAGCGTATGTATGTATGTGTGTGTGTGTAGCATGGTGTATCGAGCAGTAAGATGGCCGCTCCACCGCTCCACACCTATCAGAGAGAGTGTAAAGAGGCTGCCGGGGTGTGAAAGCGTGTGTCAGCAGCAGCAGCAGCAGCGGCGGCCGGCCTGGGGAACATGACTGACCCGGTGAGTGGGCCCCAATGGGGGGGGGGGGGGGGGTCGCCCCCCCCAGGAACCCCACAGTGAGGGCAGAGGCGACGGGGGTGTTTGAGCAGAAGCGTCACTCACTGCTCTCAAACGCCTAAGTGAGATGTTATCCACAAGCCATTGACAAGCTCTCAGCAAACAAAAAAATGTGAAGGCTTTCACTCTAGGATGTGCTAAAAAAAACGACATACAGAACACACCCTGAAGATGGTTCATAAGTCACCTCCCTGTCTCTGTGTCTCACACTCATACATGTATACTATTCCAGAGTGTGTGTGTGTGTGTGTGTGTGTGTGTGTGTGTGTGGAGGATAGAGAGAGAGCAACACAAAGATGATGAACTCTTGACTTCTCAGACCCCCCTTTCCCCCCACACCCCCACACCACCCCCACCCCCCTCCAACACTTTCCCACTTCCCTCTCTCTCTCTTCATGCTCTGCCACTCATTCGGTTTCACCCCGGCCCCCTTTTACACCTCCCAAAGGCCATCCTGCTCCTCACACCTTTGAGGAAAAACCCCACGATGCACTTTCCACTTTCAACCCCACACTTGCCACGTCAAACACTGCGCCACCTCAAAATCTGCACGCCAACCCTGTTAGTGTTGTGTTTTTTTCATAGATTATTATAATACCGTTATGGATTAAATCATGTGGAGCTATCCTGATATAGCTTCTGTCCAGGCATGACATGAGTCAGTCTACTGCAGTAGTGTCCACTCAGATTCTGACCCGATTTACTATGTTCCTTGTGACCCACTTACCCAGCCCACAGGCATTTTTGGGGCAGCCACAAAAAGCACCTGAGCCACCTTGAGCACTGCACCCTCAGCAAGAGTCTGTGTGAAATATGGATACAGGTATATAGAACAGTGGGAGTACACAGTGATGAAATGTACAACAACATCATAGATCAAATGCATGTGTTTTGAGCCCATGATTTGTTGCACTGACTTGTATACTGTGAAAGAAGGCACATCCACATTTGGCAAAAACAGACAGCAATAATGATATTTTCCCCAATATCTAAACTAAACAAAAACAAAAAATAACTTCACGTTTACTAAAGTCGCCTATAACATGAAACATTTGCAACCTACCTTGATTATTCTTCTAAAGCTGAATCTAGTTTCCTATCTGCCAGTAGCAAAACGCTTGTCATTTTTCTCACCTCATCTTACATTTACTACGGCTGATAATAGTTTACAACGAGGAGGCGAGTGGGCAAATTTACATGAAAAGGCGCCGCTACTGAATAGGTTGCCCTGCGGAACCCTCTTTTCCAAGCAAATAACAGACCAATCCACATAGCCGCTATAGAGTGGTTTTGTATAGGAAAAAGGAAATTTGCATAGGATCTGTGAGACCTCTTGTCTGGTTTCACTCGACAAGACAAAAATAAGGGTGTGGATTTTGCAGGGCAACATTAACTAGGGGAAAAATCGCTCCCTTCCTATTAAAAACTACGTTTTGCCCTTATAGACACATAAAGGATTTCATCTTTCCATCAAATATCTTGGAAAGTTTTACGCTGGCAAATGATTGCATTGGTGAAGATTCAACAAAGAGGGCTTGTCAATATTTGGAGCGAGAAAGAGAAGACAAGTCTATTAAATGGGTGTTAATCACCCTTGTGTCCCAGATATCGAGTAGGCTGTAGTTTCAGAGAGGCGCAGAGATCATGCATGTTTTGTTCTCATAAGATATTCATTTTCTACATTGAGTGGCGGGGGGCAAAGCCTATAGAACACACTGATGGCGTGAAAGTGGGCGGGGATGTGAACAGGCTGCCGATGTTGGGGCAGCTTTACTGGGCTTGTCCATCGTAGTGGCACAGAGTGAGGAAAGTGGTGTGGGAATAGGAGGCGAACGTTATCCCTGTTTTCTATTTGTTTTCCTGTCCTTTGGTATTTTTCCCCCGCACCATCTCTTCACTTGTGCATATTTTCGCCTTGTTATTTCAGGTCTTTTGACAAATTATGAGGAATTACGGTCCACTTTCCTAAAGTCTTTAATTGTAAGGGCATTTGGGGGAAAACGGACTCTTTCCTGACGGAAAATCTCAACACGCTCGGGAAAATATGACTGGGATTTGCAGTGGATGGACTATACTACAGTTCTGATAAGGTGTTCGCCAAGATACGGTGTAGCGTATTTACTCACAAAGTAAATCCATCACAGAGGAGCCTCCAGCACAAGAACTGTGAAAACTACTGCTGACAAAGAGCATCGAAGTCTTCGGAGGATAATGCATGTTTCACTCCGGTCGCGTGCGATATAGTTTATGCATCGAACGGGGCAAGTAAAGGGGGAAAGAAATACTCTGAAGATACGTTATTTTATAGTTTTATATCACGGAAAGTTTTTTAAACGGACGATAAGTTATTACATGGACCTAGATTAATTATGACGTTCTTCCTTTTCATCTGAACGATCAACACGCGCATTTTCACATTCCAGAATAGTCCAACAAATTATTTGGTAGGTTGCCACTTAAAAATTGAACTAAGAGAAAGCTATCGTCTATCACCGATGTGGGTACAAGCACGGTCAATGGGCACACGACCCAGCTGACAGTACCTCCGGAATCCCCATCCATTTACCATTTTGAGCACCTTGCCATCTGGGAAAAAGTACGAAGCCGATATTTCGCAGAGGTTTTATACCAACATGGAGCTCCTGGCCATGGATGTCACCTTCCTTTGGATTGTCCTCCTGAGGTGCCTTCTCTTGGCGCGGACTGAAGAAGGTATGTTGCTTTATACATGTTACCTACAGCTGGACCACTGCACTACCCTTCAAAAAGAAGCTATTCACGATTTCAGTAGAACCCGCAAGCCAGTCCAATAAACTAGTCTATTGATTGTTCAGGTCATATCCTCTCCTTGTAACACATAAACACTAGCCTAATATGTGTGTCATCGGGATGCAATTGTTGGCTTTAGGAAATGTTGTATTTAGGCCTGATGTCCGCATGTTTTTTTCCCTCGTTGTCACACTGTTGTTGGTACTTTTAACAGCGGAAGTTGGCCATTCTTGTTATGTGGCACCTTTTAAAATGCTACTGCTCCTGCATTATTGCCATGGCCCTGAGAGTTGTGTGAAGGCACCGCGCAACCACGCGTTCATCAGACCGACATTTGCAAATCTGCTTGAAAAAAATGCATTCGCACAACATCCACAAGTAGTTTAACATGCGTTAAGTCAGCCAGCAACATATTACCCATATTTAAAGAACACTTGAGGGAAAAAAATACGTTATTTCTTCCGACCATTTCCCCGTCACTTTTACTGTAATGATGAGGCAATACATTTATAGAGCCAAAATGTTTCATGGTGATTTAATATTAACCCTTTCACATTTTTGTTCTGACATGATGAATATTCTCTTTATGAAAAACATGTTCTGTAATATCTCTATAATAACCTTACCCTCTATTAATAGTGTTGCTATAATATAGTACAGGAGTAGTACTATAGGACTGTAGTAGGCCTACTTCTATATTATGTCCTAAAATACTATGGTAAGCCTATTCCTATACGATTTCTATAATATTTTGTCCCACAAATACAATACTATGTCTATAGTTCTCTTTCGTAAGAGTTGTCGTCATGAAACGTTTAGGCTGTATTATAATTGAATTTGCGAGAAATAGCTACCTTGGTCCATGGCGTTTTGTTTTACTACTATTGTTGGCCTACTCAAGTTTTCAGGAACAATTCTGCCTTTAGCCCTTGGCATGGGAGCATTGGCACATACACATATGACCGGGGAATCAACACTCTATGGACTTTTCAGCAGTGTAGTTATTTCAACTCCACCATTTCATCTGCCATATGACGCACACATACCTCACCGTACATCTGCAGAGTGAAAGTTGGGTGGTCTGACCACGGCTTGGTCCTTTAGGACCCAAGTTGAGTTTGAAGAACAGAACTGAGAGCCGAACACATCCTGATCTAAATGATGTGATTCTAGGGGCCAAATATAACACAAGCTGACAGATAACATGTCAGACACGTAATTTTGAGTAGGAAAGGTGACCCACAACCCCCCCCCCCCCCCCCCATACACACACACACCCTTTCAGGTGTGGACATAGGCGTAAACCACACTGACCCGTTCAGTAGGATAGGTATAGGCTTTCCAATCGATCCAGGACGGACAGGATTAGTTCCATATTACACGCCGCAGTGGAAACACCTGGGCCCGGCTATCCGTAATCAATTAACTGTTGTGTGTGACAGACACTGATAATGCGCTTCCATGCAAGCCCAGGATTGAATTAATAAGATTGAGGAGGTGGCCAGCCTCAGATGTAATAGGGAAGAACAGCATGAGATGGAAATGTGTCATCCTCCTCACCCTGCCCGTGAAAACTGATAAACATGTTGTAAATATGCACACTTCTCTAATAAATCACCTTCACCGGCAAGGAAAACAATCTCAATCAATTGGATTAATCTGTGCAATTACATAAAGGCCTAGCTGAATATTTTTATGATTTGGTAGCAGGAATGGTGGTGGTATGTTTAACATTCTTTCGAATATACCAGGTTTGCTAAACGAGGAAAACTAGGGACCTGCTAGTTGTGTGTGAGAAATAACCTACTTCCTGAATTTGGCACTGTAGTCACCGTGAGCCTGGTTGCTTGTTCATTCACTTTTAACACTGTCGGACTGATCTCCCATGCAGTCTATGAAGTCTCAGGACTGTGTCCAGTTTCTTGGCAGACCTTGTAATGATTAATTTGGTGTAGGGGAGAAAAAACAGAAGCCACAGGGGGTAGATTGGATTCTGGCCTCTGGGTTTCTCCTGAGTCTTTGGGGGCTTAAACCCCTTCAAGATTAAACCGGAGGCCTGATCCGCCGAGCTCACGTTACAAATCTGTGCCACCCTTTTGTCGGGAAAGTTTTCAGGAAAAGAGAAACGTAACAATGGCTTTCCACCTGATTGGACGGGTGCTTGGGCTCGGAGTTTTTCCTGTGCACTCCCTCGCACTCTGCCACCCCCTTGAAAAGACACTTTTAAGAGGGCTTATCCTTCCCACCTTATGCCACTTCTTCTTTTATCCCCCTCCCTCCATCCCTCTCTCTTCCCTTGTTTTTTTTCTCCTTCTTTGCATTTTACTGTAGGAGTCATCTTTCGCTCTGGTTCACTCCCTGCTACCGCGCCCCCCCCCCCCACATACATAGTAGTGACAGACCCTTTAACTGGAGGGACTGCAAATGTGCTGCCCAAGAAGCACTGTAGTGGTAGAGTGTTTGTCTTAAGGAGTGAGAGAGAGAGAAGAAGAGAGAGAGAGAAAAAGAGAGAGGGAGAGGGAAAAAAACTTGTCTTGGGTATTAT
>NC_084998.1:9980253-9985253 GCF_963854185.1 Sardina pilchardus
AGTCAATAAAAGGTGTTTGAACCTCTCTCTCTCTCTCTCCCTCTTTCTCTCTCTCTCTCTCTCTCTCCCTCTCTCTCTATCCCTCTCTCTCTCTCTCTCTCCCTCTCTCTCTATCCCTCTCTCTCTCTCTCCCTCTCTCTCTCCTCTTCTCTCCCTCTCTCTCTATCCCTCTCTCTCTCTCCCTCTCTCTCTATCCCTCTCTCTCCTCCTCCTCTCCCAGGTGGACACGGTGGCGTCGGACTTCCTGCTGCGCAAGGGCGGCGAGCGCAAGTTCAACATGAAGACGCTGCGTCTGGGCCCGCTGTCCAAGCGCGGCTTCTACCTGGCCTTCCAGGCGCAGGGCGCGTGCATGGCGCTGCTCTCCGTGCGCGTCTTCTTCAAGAAGTGCCCCGAGCTGGTGCGCGCCCTCTCCGTCTTCCCCGAGACCGTGCCGCACGCGCTGGTGCAGGAGGCGGCCGGCCGCTGCGTGGCCAACGCCGGCGCCAACGCCCAGGCGCCCAAGATGTTCTGCGGAGAGGACGGCCAGTGGGTGGGGCAGCTGACCACCACGTGCGCCTGCCAGCCGGGCTACGAGCCCAGCGACGGAGACCTCCGCTGCAAAGGTGAGACGACGGAGGCGCGCGCGTGTGTGTGTGTGTGTGTGTGTGTGTGTGTGTGTGTGTGTGTGTGTGTGTGAGAGAGAGAGAGAGCTTGTGCATGTGGTTTTTACTGTGTGTACCTTTGTGTGGTTGGGATGTTCTGTTTTGCATTTGTTGCATTTGTGTCGGTCATGTGTATGTGGGTCTGTGTGTGTGTTTTGTGTTTTTGTGTGTTTTTGTGTGTTTTGTGAATGTGGGTCTGTGTCTGTGTGTGTGTGTGTGTGTGTGATGGAAGATGCTACATGGAAGCGGCTGGGCACAATCTGCAAGAAATAGCCAGTTTTGACAAGAAGAGGGAGAGTGTGTGTGTGTGTGTGTGAGAGAGAGAGAGAGAGAGAGAGAGAGAGTGTGTGTGTGTGTGTGTGTGTGTGCATGTGTGTGTGTGTGTGTGAGGGTCGGGGTAAACAGGGGAAGTGGAGCGCCCGGGCTGATGGATGGCCCTGGTAAATGGGTCAGGCTGCAGAGTAGAGCAGAGCTGCACCCACATGCATTACCTTGTGAAGTTTTACCAACAACCGCTTCACCCCAAAACACACACACACACACACACACACACAGAGAGAGAGAGAGAGAGACACACACTCGCATCCACCTCTGCTCTCTCCTCTCCTCTCTCCTCTCCTCTCTCTCATTCCGTCGCTCATCTCTCTATCCACCCCTCCACTCCACTCTTTCTGTTTTTCACACCCGTTGGTCCCCAGAGAGCGCATGTCCGAGTGTTAACGTAGATTAACGGTGACAGTATGCGCTAGATTCCTCCGTCTTAAGGAGCGAGGGGTGACGGAGAGGACAGCACAAGGAGAGGGCCGGGAGACGGAGACGGAGACGAAGGCGGAGAAGGGCGTCGGGCCGGGCGGCACGCAGAGAAGAATGGAATTATGGGACGGGAGATGCAATTACGGAGGAATAATTATATTGAGTGGAGAATGACACTGCGTATCCGCAGGCAAGCAGACTCAAGAGTCTGTTTTATCTGCATACACACACACACACACACACACACACACACACACACACACACATACATGCACATAAACACACACACATATGAACACACACAGAGAGACAGACACACACTGTCACACACACATAGATGTATGCATGGAGGCAGCAGAGTATTTATGCTTCCACTGGAGTAAATGTATAAATTGTTTAAAATTGTCCCTGCCACTCCTGCCTTAATGGATCTGTCCATTTCTGTAATGGTGAGAGATACCTCCCCCCACTCCGACATGCTGAATGGATCGCTCTCTATCTGTCATGCTAAACGGCACAGCTGTTCACTCTGTGGAGGTCACAATGAGTGCCCTATAGAGTTACACATTTATTCCTGCTCTTTATGCCCTCCCTCTCTCTCTCTCACACACACACACACGCACACACACACACACACACACACACATTTACATACAGTCATAGAGACATTTTTGATGGAAACCATAATGTAATAATTCAGCCAAAATCATTGCTCTCACCTTGCTGTCAGCATGTGCATTTCAACAGATTCTCATTAAGGCTAAATATAGCCATGCACCCTGTACAGAAAAGCTACATTCAACAGCTAACGCTGATGTATCGCTTGTTGCGCAGTCCAGCTTTTGCCAAGTCCATCAAGTTGTAAAACGGTCTATCACTGATGGAGATATCCAGGCCAACAGTACATTACTGTAATGAATTTGCTTTTTGTAACATTAGACGCTGAGAGGCTGGACGCGGAGCTGGGATTGATGATGTATTCAGGGTAGCAGAGGTCCATGTACAGGTCAAAGGAACAGCCCTTCCCAAGATGTTGCGGGCTATTGTTTGGCCTATTGATCTGGAGCCAGATCTGGTGGGGTCAGGTGAATTGATTACGGAACCATGCGGAGTGGACAGTACAGTTCATTAATGAAACTGAAGCACTCAAGATCAGTCGCACACACTTATATCGTTTGCAAAAGTCTCTCTCTCTCTCTCTCTCTCTCTCTCACACACACACGCACACACACGCACACACACACACAGACACCCAATCTGCCCAGATGAGACCATGACAAAAAGCTCATCCTAATGACCTCAGCAATTAGTGTGTGAAGGAGGAGAGCTGAGTGTGTGTGTGTGAATGTGTGCGTGTGTGTGTGTGTGTGTGTGTGTGTGTGTGTGTGTGTGTGTGTGTGTGTGTGTGTGTGTGTGAGGGTGATTGTGCTGAACGGCCTGAAGGGTGAGGGATGTGGGCGGGCCATGAGATCAGGTCAGGAGGTCGCCGCCAAGAGGTCGCCAGGTCACGCCAGCGGGATGCTCAGGCCCCTTGCACCACACATACGCTCACACAGCGGCAACGCCCCACACGCCCTCCTACACACACACACACACACACACACACACACACACATACACACACACACACACACACACACACACACACAACAAGCGGGCTCTTCAGATTTCATGGCCACAGAGAAGACGGGGGCGAAAGAATGGAGGGAGGAGAAGAGGAGGGGAGGAGAAGAGAGGGAGGAGTGCCCCCCCCCCCCTCCCCTCTCCACACATCAAAGGCCAAGAGACAATAGGGATGGAGGGATGGCATGAGGGGGGAGAGGGGGAGAGATAGTCCCCATTCAAAAGGGGTGCTGAACCCGACTAATGAGTGAAAATTAGCCGCTCACACTTTCTCTGTGCGCGCAGACACTAGGCCTTTTGTACACGCGGCTCAAGCTCTTGCACTCCTCCTCAACTCCTCTCTCTCCCTCGCTCTTTCTCTCTCTCTCTCTCTTTATCTCCTTTCATCCGCTCACACACTTCAGTCTCTCAATCACTTCACACACAGAGCCAGAATGCACATGCGTGTGCATGCACACCCTCTTTCACACACAAACACACACACATAAGCACACAGGCACAACTTCACAAAGCTTTCTCACACAAACACGCGTCAGAATGAATGCCATGGCGGTGTTCTTTTTTAGGCCTCGTCCCGACAAACAGCACACTCGCTGATTTTTGGGACTGGCTTCAAAGATTTTTAAGCAACATGTACACACACACAAACACACGCACACACACACTAACCACTGTAAAGAGCCTTTAATCAAAACATGAGGTTAATCAGACCCTGTGTTCAGGATAAATAAGACTCATGTTAACTTAATCCAGATGCCCGCGTCGTCCCATTAAGGCAGGGGAGTGGTGGCTTGAACGAGGGATCAGGGAGAGAGGGGCGGAGGGATGGAGGGAGGGAGTGACGGAGAAAAGGGAGAGTGTGAGAAGTGCCAGTGTAGACTCAATTCACAGATCCACTGGGTGGATAGCATAGCCTTTATCTGACATTAATTCAAAGATATGCTGAGATTGCTGTTGTGTTGTGCTGTGCTGTGCTGTACTCGTGTGTGTGTGTGTGTGTGTGTGTGTGTGTGTGCGGTGTGTGCGTGCGTGCATGTGCGTGTAGAGTATGTGTGTAGTGTGTGTAGCCGTGGGATGTGGGTGGCTTAAGGATGTGTTTGTGCATATCTTGGTGAGATGTTGCCGTTCAGACAGGCATTACTCGCCACTGCTAGAAACAACAACTTCAGCAGTGCATTTACACACGTGCACGCACACACACACACACACACACACACACACACACACAGACAGACTCCCCAGACACACAGAGGCAAAGCCCGGCAGATTAGACGAGAGAGAACACCCCAGAGTGCCACAGACATGGACACACACCAGCATCCATCCATTCATACAGTATATCTGATTACAAAGCTCTTCCACTTGCGCAGGCTAGTGCCCATCAGACGTGGTCAACCTTGGGCTAGAATAAACACAGACACACATCGCCAATCCGCTGGGTGTACTCCCTCTTACGCCTGAAGCTGTGTAGACAATACATCGCCAGCCCAGGCTAATTACATTGGGCTCGTTCCATTGTGTGTGTGTACGTGTGTGTGTGTGTGTGTGTGTGTGTGTGTTGTGAGTGTGTGTGAGTGTGTTGTGAAATACCCCCCCACCCCTTACCCCCATCTCTTCTTTCCCCCTTGAAGTAATGTGAAAGGCAGGTCACCATGGGGTTGCATTCCTGCACGGAGGACAAAGGGAGCTTACGCCTTCTGTCCTCCCCTCTCTCTCTGCCTCTCTCTCTCTCTCTTTCTCTCTCTCTCTCTGTCTCTTTGTGTGCCTCTCTCTCTGTCTCTCTCTGTCTCATTACCTTTTCTCTCTCCTCTTTCTCTCTGTCTCATTCCCTCCCACACTCTATCTCTTTCTCTCTCTCTCTCTGTCCCTCCCTTCCCCTCTCCATCTCTCTTCCCCCCCTTCTCCCTCTGTCTTTCTCTTTCTCCATCTCTCTCTCTCCTCCCTCTCTCTCCTCTCTCTCTCCTTTTCTCTCTCCTCCCTCTC
>NC_084998.1:9990253-9995253 GCF_963854185.1 Sardina pilchardus
CGCTGCGGCTGTTGCTGCTGCTGCTGTGGTGGTGGTGGTGACTGGTGGAGCAGGAGCTTATTGCAGAGACACGCAGCCTCAGGGCAGACACACACACACACACACACACCCTCTCTCCCCGCCCTGGGTTATGGCACATCTCCTGCTGTGAATACAGATGAAAGAAATGAAAATGTTTGTTTGTGTGTGAGGGAGGGAGTGCGGATGAGTGTGTGTGTTTTTTATGTCTGTGGGTATGTGAGTGTCTGCGTCTGAGTGTGGATATGTGTGTGTATTTTATGTGTGTTGCCATGTGGTATGTGTGTGTGTGTGTGGGGGGGAGGGGGGGTAGAGGTGGGTATGTGTGTATATATGTGTGCGCTTCTGTGTGTGTGGTGTCATGGTGACGATGGTGTGAAAGACAGTGTATGTGTAATGGGTGTGTGTGTGTGTGTGTGTGTGTGTGTGTGTGTGTGTGCTTCTCACTTAGCATGTGAAAATGGACTGAAAAGCAGCCTGAGTGAGCGCTAAGAGCCTGTTAGGAATACGAAAAAGAAACATTAATTCACTGTTACACGCCACACTGAAAGTGATAGAAAAGCTGTTAGTTTCTCTTACGCAAGCGCCTCTGCCGTGTGACTGCAGGATTCCTTGACAAGGGCGACCACGAGGGAATTAGAGTGCTGAAGATGTAGATAATTATGATAGCAGTCTAACTGACATTTTGTTCTCCCACTGTCTCTCTCTCTCTCTTTTTCTTTCTCCACTCCTCTCTCTTTCTGTTTCCTTTTTTCACTCCTCTCTCTTTCTCTCTCTTTCTCACTTGTTCTGTCCTCAACTCCCCTTGACTTCCCTTGCTTCTCTCTCTCCTTTTTCACTTTGTCACTCTGTCTTTCTCTGTCTCTCTTTGTTTCTCTCTCTGTCTGTCACTCTCTCTCTCCTTTTTCACTTTGTCCCTCTGCCTTTCTCTCTCTCTCTCTCCTTGTTTTTTTCTCTCCCTGTCTGTCAATTCAATTCAATTCAATAAAGCTTTATTGGCATGAACGTTTCATCAACATTATTGCCAAAGCTCAATTACATGTACACATAAGGGGTTAAAGAAAATAAATTAACTGTGTAATTAACGTATAAGAGGACATAAAAGTAGACATAGAAGACATAAAAGTGAAACAATGATTATAATAATAATAACAACTATACACCATTGTCTGTCTCTCTCTCTCCTTGTTCTCTCTCTCTCTCTCTCTCTCTCCAGGCCCCCCCTCTGCCCCGCGGAGCATCGTCCCGGAGATCAACGACACGTCGGTCACGCTGGAGTGGATGGAGCCGCTGGACGACGGCGGGCGCTCGGACCTCACCTACGCCGTGGAGTGCGCGCTGTGCCCTGCCCCGGGGGGCGCGGGGGGGCCGTGCGGACCCTGCGGCGACAGCGTGAGCTTCCGTCCGGCGCAGCGCGGCCTGCTCATGCGCAGGGTGACCGTGTGGGGCCTGCGGCCGCACACCACCTACACCTTCACCGTGCACACCCTCAGCGGGGTCTCCCCGCTCAACGGCAAGGGCCTGGCCAGCGACTCGGTCAACATCACCACCAGCCGCCACGGTATGTATGCGGGCATTTTGAGAGATGAATCCACATGGCCATTAACTCGTGTTGCTTATTATTTACGTTAGTATAAGTTAGTGTAAGTTTTCTTTTTTCTAATTTTCTAAGGAGAGAGAGAGAAATGGAAGGAGAGAGAAACAGAGGAGAGAGAGAGAGAAAGGGAAGGAGAGAGAAATGGAGGAGAGAGAGAGAGACAGGGAAGGAGAGAGAAAGGGAGGAGAGAGAGAGAGAGAGAAAGGGAGAGAGGGCAAAATGGAGAGAAACTGAGGGAGAGTTGGAAAGTGAATGAAGTTTGAACTAATTGCAGAAAGGGAAGGAAAAAGGAAGAGGTGGGGAGGGTCAAGGGAGAGAAAGAAGGAGGGAGGATGAAGGAGGGAGAGAGAAGGTTGCGGCGATGTGGGGGCAAAACACGGAATGATCAATGGCTACAGGCCCGGGTTAAAAAAGAGCCAAGAGCACATACATCTTTATTAGCCTGGCTCGTTGTACATAGTCCGGCCCGCTACGCTTCATTAGGCCCCATCTTGATTTCGCTCCACTAACAACACACAGAGAGGATGAGGGAGGAGAGGAGATGGAGGGAGGGAGAGAAAAAAAAAAGTAAATGAGTGGAGTGATGAGGAAAAGGCCCTATTTTGGCTGAGGAGGGAGGGGTCCAGGGAGAGAAAAGGGGGGGGGGAGACTTTATGTGCTGGTTTTGGAGCGCAGCTCAAAGGATGTAATTCCACACTGTAAAAACACGATAGGGGCCTCCGGGTGGCATGCGCTGACCGACCGACTGACCGTTTGTGTTTTACGCTACAGTGCCCGTGATGGTGACGGGCATCAGGAAGAGCCTGGCCACCGAGTCCAGCGCCACTCTCCAGTGGCCCGTGCCGCCCCAGACGCACGTCAGCATCCTGGAGTACCAGCTGCGTTACTGCGAGAAGGTACGGGCAGTCGGGCACCCTGGCACCACCACACCTCCGTGGAGCGGAGTTACTTTTCAAATAAACGAAGCCGGCGCAAAAGTTTATTCTTTTATGTAAATCTCATATCTCGGCGGCGCGCCGCACACTCACTCTCCTTCATTTTGGGTTTTTATGCGGTTATGGATTTCCCATTTTCAAGTCATTTCCTCGGCTTCCAATTTCTTCCCACTTCCCCCCGTTGCCTTTCACATAAATCTTTCATCTCACCACATCTTAACTACTTTCCATAAGCCACTTACGTCTAACTCAATGCTGAATAGTTTTCGTACTTATTATGCACAATCACAGTATATATATACAGTATATATATATATATATATATATATTATTATTGTTATTATTATTTATGCCGAATATTATTTTCAAGGTCGAGACGTTTTCTCCGTTCTGTCGTCTTCCCCTCGTAGGACCGTCTGCCGGAGGACCAGTCGTGCCGCTACAAGAAGAGCGACAGCAACCAGGTGGTGCTGAGTGACCTGCGCCGGGCCACGCTGTACGAGGTGCAGATCCGCGCCCGCACCATGGCCGGCTTCGGCAACTTCAGCCGCGTCTACTCCTTCCGCACGCTGCCCGACGGTAAGCCGACCGCTCCGTTCCGTTCCGTTCCGCCGTGCTTGCTCGGCCGTTCCCGTCTAGACAGGTTTTTTCCTCTAAATATCCTCCTGGTCGTATTGTCCCTCTTGTGTTAAAATGTCTTATTCCTGCATTTCTGTGCGGTTAACTCCGACATTAATATGTTAATGGTCTATTAGTGGAAGACAGCGTCTTTGTCTTGATTAATGGCCTCTCTCAGTGAAAGATAGTTAAATAGAGCGAACCTGACGTTAAGTTACTAATCCATTAAAAAAAAGGAAAGTTAGACGTTTGAATGAAGCGCAATGGAGAAAAAGGGACTGTGTGCCTCCAAATAGGACTGAATAGAATGTGTGAGAATGTGGATTATCAACTCTTCCTGTCTCCTTCCCCCTGTGTCTGTGTCTGTCCTCGTCCAACCTCGCGCTGCTATTATCTCAGAAGACGACTCTTCCTCGCCGCTTCTGGTTACCGGGGTGCTCATCGCCGTGGGGATGCTCCTCCTCATCACTGTCATCAGCATCGCCGTCTTCTGCATACGGTAAGCGCCCGACCAGAGAGAGAGAGAGAGAGAGAGAGAGAGAGAGATGAGGGGAGAGGAGGGGAGGGGAGGGGAGGCGAGGGGAGGAGAGAGAGGGTTAGAAGAGAGGAGATGAGGGGAGAGGAGGGAAGATGAGGGGATAGATAGAGGGTTAGAAAAGAGGAGGAGAGAGGAATAGAAGAGAGGAGAGGAGGCGAGGATGAAAAGAGATTGAGATGGAAATGAAGGGCGTTCGGGGAGCGCTTTGAGAAATGGGGGGAAATTTAGAATTGATCGCGGCCGAATGGGCCGCTAGATAATGGCCCTCCTCTGGCTGCGGGGAGAACGGCCGGGAGATTGGAGGGACCTGATCAGGTAACGCGTGAGAGAGCCATCAGCGTCCGCCAGCGTGGACTGCCAGCGGGGTACACACACGGAACGAGCGCTGACCAGCAGTTGTGGGCAGATGGGAAAATGTTTTCCGACGGTGCTTCCGCGCGGTTCTCACCATACTGGTGGTCAGCGGTTGCCCCTCGGAAAGCGGTTGTGGGGGGTGTTGGAGAAAAAAGGGCAGAAAGGAAAGAGTTCTCAGCCCTCTCTGCTTACGAGGCTGAAAAACCTGTTGCCTTCATCAAAAACAGTGTTTTCCTCTCGGCCACTCGGCATTGTTTCCCAACGCTGGCCCAGCTGCCCTTGGACAAAAAAGGTTGTGGGAACAGAGGAATAGGTTGAGGCAGAGAGAGAGCGAGAGAGAGGGAGGGAGAGGGAGAGAGAGAGAGAGAGAGAGAGGGAGGTAGAGAGAGGGAGGGAGGGAGAGAGAGAGAGAGGGAGGTAGAGAGAGAGAGAGGTAGAGAGGGGGAGGGAGGGAGGGAGGGAGGGAGGAGGTCGCTAGCTAGCGAGAGAGCTGAGACAGGATGCAGCCGCCCCAGCCCTGTCTCCACAGGCCAACTCAGGAGAACAATAGCCTTGACCCTGGGGCACAGCACACAGACACACACCCATATGTGCACACACACACACACACACACACACACACACACACACACACACACAGGAGCATGTATACACACACACACACACACGCAGGCATGTACAAGTACACACACACAGGCATGTACACACACACACACACACACACCACACATACACACACACCACACATACACACACACACCACTCATGCACACGTACACACACACTCACATACTCACACAGTCAGGCAGACACACACACACACACTCAGGCACATACACACCCACACATACACACACACACACATTGAAACCATTAGCTGACTTCTTCGCACATACAGACTGCCACCTTTGGCCATGCAGTTCTCACAGTCCAGTAGACA
>NC_084998.1:9997753-10010253 GCF_963854185.1 Sardina pilchardus
GTGTGCGCGCGCGCCCATGTGAGCGTCTGCAGTCGGCACGTGTGTGTGAGCTGGGCCCGAGGCTCATCTTATTTTTAAAATGGCGCACGCTGTCTGCGTCCCTTATCGCCTGTCCCATTAGATTAGCAGTGTTTCCGACACGCTGCTTCACACGCTCACACGCGAGCTTTGTCACTCATTAGTGACAAATATTTTAAGTATGAGCGTGAAATATGGTCTAATGACGTACTTTGTATGTGTGCGTTTGTGATGTTTCTTTATGTGGGTGTGTGTGTTTGCGTTTGCGTATGTGTGTGTTTGTGTGGGGGGGGGTGTGTAGGCTTATTTTCTTATTGCATTCTGAAGTATAGCTTCAGCTTTGTGTGTGTATATGTATGCGTGCGGTGTGTGTGTGTAAGCTTATTTTCTTGTTGTATTCTGAAGGATAGCTTCAATTTTGTTTGTGAGCATTTCATGTATGTGTGTGTGTGTGTGTGTGCGTGTGTTGTCGTCATTTGTCTCTGACCCCTGTCTCCCCCCTCTCTCTCGTGGTTCAGGTGAGTTCGGCGAGGTGTGCCGCGGGCGGCTGCGTATCCCGGGGAAGAAGGAGAACTACGTGGCCATCAAGACGCTGAAGGGCGGCTACACGGACAAGCAGCGGCGCGACTTCCTGGCCGAGGCCAGCATCATGGGCCAGTTCCAGCACCCCAACATCATCCACCTGGAGGGCATCATCACCTCCAGCTGCCCCGTCATGATCATCACCGAGTTCATGGAGAACGGAGCGCTCGACTCCTTCCTACGGGTGAGTGTGTGTGTGTGTGTGTGTGTGTGTGTGTGTGTGTGTGTTTCTCCTTGGATATGTGTGTGTCTCCTTGGTGCGTGTGTGTATGTGTGTGTAAGAGGAAGACCGAAAGTGTGAGTGTGTGTGTCTGTGTGTGTGTGTGTGTGTGTGTGTGTGTGTGTGTGTGTGTGTGTGTGTGTGTGTGTGTGTCTCCTTGGGTATGTGTGTGTGTGTGTGTGTGTGTGTGTGTGTGTGTATGTGTGTGTAAGAGGAAAACAGAAAGTGTGAGTTTGTGTGTGTGTGTGTGTCTGTGTCTGTGTGTGGGTGGATGTGTGTGTATGTGTGTGTGTGTGTGTGCTCTCATCTGTGAGACTTTCACGTTTTAAGCCAATTATCCCAATGACAAACTTAAGCCAATTATCTCAGTGACAAACTTAAATAGAACATAATTCGGTTCCGTACAGTTTCAATCAGTAGTGTAACCAGCAGTGTGTTGTGATCCACACACACTCACAGAGGCACACAGAGTTGCTGGATATCAGAGGTGTGCTCAAACTGTCTCCATTTTTGAAGTGACTCTATTTGAAGCAGTCCTGTTTGACCCACTTCTGTGCCCGTAGTTAAATGACGGGCAGTTCACGCCCATCCAGCTGGTTGGCATGCTGCGTGGCATCGCCTCGGGCATGAAGTACCTGTCGGAGATGAGCTACGTGCACCGTGACCTGGCAGCCCGGAACATTCTAGTCAACAGCAATCTGGTGTGTAAGGTGTCCGACTTCGGCCTGTCCAGGTTCCTGCAGGAGAACTCGTCTGACCCCACCTACACCAGCTCACTGGTGAGTTAGAAAAATGGGCACGCGCACACACACAAACACACACACACACACACACACACATACACTTACACACACGCACGCACACACACACATACACACACACACACACACACACACAGACACACACACACACACACACACACACACACACACACACACACACACACACACACACATACTTACACACACACGCACACTTACACACACTCTCACACACACTTACTTACACACACACACATACACACACACACACACACACACACACACACACACACACACACACACACACACACACACGCACACTTACACACACTCTCACACACACTTACTTACACACACACACACATACACACACACACACACACACACACACACACACACACACACACACACACACACACACACACACACACACACACACACACACACACACACACACAGAAGGTTGCATAAGTGTAAGGTCGTCCAGTCCTGACACCTCCACCTAAAGACGGCAGCACATTAATAAAGTGTGTGTTCTTTCTCCTCACCTTAGGGAGGTAAGATTCCTATTCGCTGGACGGCCCCTGAGGCCATCGCCTTCCGAAAGTTCACCTCCGCGTCGGACGTATGGAGCTACGGCATTGTCATGTGGGAAGTGATGTCGTTCGGAGAGAGACCATATTGGGACATGAGCAACCAAGACGTAAGCATGCGTGTCGACGTTTGTTTGTTTTGTGGTCTTCTAGTCACAACATTGGGGATATTAGAAAATAAATGGTGGAATTCAAAGTAGCCCAAATATTTGACTTCTTCTAACCTTGGCTTGTCCAGATTCTTTTTTAATGCAACCATGAGGCCCAAAAAGCACAAACTCTCAATTCTCACTCTATGTGACTTTAGCATTAGAGTATTAGAATTGGAAAATATGATACGACTCTACAAAAATTTTAATTCCTTCCCATACTGAAACTTCTTTAAATCTTTTAGTCTCTGAATAACAGACAGAATATTATACGACTACAAAAATATACATTTCTTTCAAAAAAAGCATAATAAATGAAACCTCTTTAAATCTTTTAGTCTCTGAATAACAGACAAATACTGATAAAAAATAACAGAAAAATAACCAATAACAGATAAATAACCAATAACAGAAAGATAACCAATAACAGATAAATAACCAATAACAGATAGATAACCGCCCATGTGTGCCCTGCCGTCCCTCAGGTGATCAATGCCATCGAGCAGGACTACCGGCTGCCGCCGCCGCCAGACTGCCCCACCCACCTGCACCAGCTGATGCTGGACTGCTGGCAGAAGGAGCGCACGGCCCGCCCGCGTTTCTCCGCCATCGTCAGCGCGCTGGACAAGCTCATCCGCAACCCCGCCTCGCTCAAGATCACCGCCCAGGAGGGAGCAGGGTGAGTGACGAGGAATGGCGCCCCGAGTGGAATGATCTAGAATAAGTTGGTGGAATGATCTATTCTAGAATGAGCCAGTGAAATGTTCCCAGAGCAACAATAACAATACATCACAAACAATACATACTGTGTGTTTATTGAGGTACTCAAAATGCTTAGCAGTGAAGGGAATACCAGCAATATGAGGAACCCACCTGGGTGATGTACAATAGTCAGAATGAGCCAAATAGGCAAATGGGACAGATTGCATATGCACTGCATTCATTTTTTATTCAAAGCTACTTGTAGAATGTGTCCCAAGCCTCCAGTTATAAAATGGTAGGCACAGCAATAATCACAAGAGCTGGAGTAGTCAGCGGCAGCTCTTAGGGCGCGTAAATGACAAGCCGGTGAGATATGGGGTTCTAAAACAGCAGTTTAGATACCCGGTTTGTGTCTGTGTGCGCATGACGGATGCCTGGGATTGCTGGCGATAAAAGCTGCTTTGAGGCACGTGGCGGGAGCCTTAGCTCTCCCGAGTGGAGTGTTTGTTTCTGACTGACGGCTGTGATGTATGGGTCAGCACATCGCCTGTCTGTTGGGCCCAGCATGGCTGTCTCCATGTGTGTTGTCCCTGTCCATTACAGTCCATCAAAACTGTCAATCACGGATTCTCCCCGCATTTCACCACTCCCTCTCGCACACAACGCACTGTCAGTCACCTTCTCTGGCCCGCCCACCTCTTCCCTTCCCTGCATGCTGTGATGTCAGTCAGGCCTTCCTAAACCCCGCCCCTCACCCGCATTTCCCTGTCAGTTTCCTGTCAATCACGATTCTCATCCCACCCCCCTGCCTGCCTCTCACGGCTGGAGCTGTCAGTCATCCTGGGGGGGTAGCTCCGCCTTTTTTTAGGAGTCCTTTCCCATCCGCATGCCTTGTTTACTGTACGAAACCCCCTGTAGCGGCTATGTAGGCCAATTCAATAAACTCTCCCACTCTCTCCCTCTCTCTCTCTCCCTCTCTCCCACTCTTCCCCCCCTCCTCTCCTCTCCCCTCCCCTCCTCTCCTCTCTCTTCTCTTCTCTTCATCTTGGTCCAGGCTCTCCCACCCCCTGCTGGACCAGCGGCCCCCGCTGCCCCCGTCGTCCTGCGGCTCGGTGGGGGAGTGGCTGCGGGCCATCAAGATGGAGCGCTACGAGGAGAGCTTCCTCCAGGCCGGCTTCACCTCCATAGAGCTGCTCGCCCACGTCACCACCGAGTGAGTGACCCTTTGACCCCCCCCCCCCCCGCAACCCTCACCTAGACACTGCTCGACATCCCTTTACTGCGTGCTGTGTGTGTTCACTAATTCACGAAATGGGATAAATGCAGAGACCGAATTTCCCTCACGGGATCAAAAAAGTATATACTAATAGTATAATAGTATACTTATACTTATACTTATACATCCACACAGGCTTGTGGGGAGCAGAGCGCTTCATATGATCACTGGATGTCTCTCTTAAAAAGAAGACAATGTCTGATTTCTTTCTCTTTTTCTGTGCTCTTTCTGTGTCTGTCTCAGGGATCTGCTGCGTTTGGGGATCACCCTGGCCGGCCATCAGAAGAAGATCCTGTCCAGCGTCCAGACCCTCCGCATCCAGACCAAGAGCCCGGGCAGCGTGCACTTCTGAGCAAGCCACTCCCCCCCCCCCCCCCCCCTCCCGTCCTTCCCTCAACCAATGGAAATGAAAAAAAAACAAAACAACTCAGCGCACTCCAGCATAGACGGCGATCGACATACCTACACCACTCGACTCGACTCGCACGGCACACGTGCAGAGCCACAAAAGACACAAGAGCGCCTCTCTGCTTCTTCAGGAGAGGACTCCAATCTGTTGGACTCGATCTGTTTCATTGCTCCATAACCAAATGTTTTGGGACAGTCCAACAATAGTGGCTCGGATACAGACAGACAACCTTAAGCCAAAATGACACTTAATCAGAAAAGAGTCGTGAGGGAAATGACAATGCGTATCTGAGGAAGCCATGTCCCAGGCTCCTCAGAGAGGGGGAGAGACTGATCACTTGCAAATGGGAAAGACATTTCGAATGGCACTGCGCCCGAGGCAGAGCCAAATCTGAGTGATATCGACGCCAACTGAGGATGAACACATGTTCAGAATTGGAATATCAAAATGCCAAATCAAGGAACGAAAGCCTGGACTTTCATAGAGTATTTTGTATAAACCCCCTGAACAAGGACTTCATTCTCACCGACTGCATTTTAAAACCTCTTCCACATTAGCGTTTCACCCGAGCAGGTTTTTATTGAACTGAAGACACTGTGTTGAAGATGCCTGTGGTCTGCCAAGAGTGTCTGGACTCCAAAGTATGTCTGAACGAACTGAGCGAACTTAACAAACCCGAATGAACTGAACGAACCGTACATTCTGTAAACAATGCACATTTAGCGTGTGTGTGTGTGACCTGTTTTTTCACTCAGTGTTGCGTGTTGTTTCGGCGGATGTTGCTCATGCTCGAGTCCTGTCTCTACCGGTTTAGGGTTGGTGACCGCGGCCGTGAGGTGGATTAGCACTTGTGTATATTTGAAATGAACTCGGAGCGAGGCACAGCGGTCCCCAGTATACTTTGGGGGGGTTTTTAGTGTGTGTGGAGCAAGTCTGCATTTTTACACTCAAATGCCCAGATGAATCAATTATAAAGAATCCAATAGACCAAGAGACCAGTAGAATGCTGTCAGCTTTTTTTTCTATATGGATTTTACCTCAGAGCAGGAAAAAAAAAATATCAGGGGGATTGTCATGGTCTTAATTAACATGAACATTCTCTTTTTCCCAAAATGGCTCTCCAAATGTGCCATATTTAATTTAGCACATAGATTTCAGCATATGCTGGTGCCATCATGGTTCACTGGTTCATGTGGTCAAATTGTGGTGCCATTTTCTCAAAGGCAACATAGCCGCACCTGGGTTTGGTTTCACAAGAAAAAAGAAAAGAAAAGATGCCTCTGTATTAAGCATCAGTGGAACACAAACTTCCGGCCCGTCTTCCTGCTCTGAACAGGATTGCGGGTCGGAGTGTGAGTACGGTCTTCACATTGGAGATCCAACAGCTTGCCATGTGCTGCGTTGCCTTTCTTACGTTGTGTATAAATATCTCTGGTTTATGTAAATGAGTTTAATCCACTCTTTATGGTCTGTGTGTAATCTGTGTTCTGTCACAATAAAGATTCATACCTCTGCTCATCCCGTCTCCCTCTCTCTCTATCTCTGACTCTGTTCCCTCGTTTTTTCTCTTTCACTGCCCTCACTGTCTTGTTCTTCCTCTTAACCATGGCTATAGACTGATCCTTTTATATGTGACAGGAAGCCTCTAGAGTCATTACTCCTGCCTCATATCACACACACACACACACACACACACACACACACACACACACACACACTCTCTCTCTCTCTCTCTCTCTCTCTCTCTCTCTCTCTCTCTCTCAAACACACACACAGACTCGCACGCACACCAAATGTACGCACACAAACGCAAACACTCACTCAGTCACACACACCTGTAGGATGCATATTTCCATAATTATTTCGGGGGTGATCCGTTTTCTTGGCAGCACTTGTGTCAAGTATACCTCCCCGTAGATAGCGTGACCTTCTCCATGTCGTGGGGGTAGAGGGCTGCTGTGGTTTGGGACTGGGGCTTACAGCGCCTGTGCCCTCGCCCCCGTCCACCCCCACCCCCACCCCCACCCTGCCCGTGCCTCCTCTCTCTCTCTCCCCCAGCCGCTGAGCTGTCGTCCCCCTCTTCCTACGCTCAGAACCAGGGCCCCACGCCACCACCGGAGCCAACCCGTCCTTGGGCCTGTCCTCTGTCTCTCTCTCTCTCTCTCTCTCTCTCTCTCTCTCTCTCTGGATGTTTGCCTTTCCTTTACAACTTCATTTTCATTTAAAGAAATAAGCTGTTTTTCCCTCTTACTCTCTCACTCTCTCTCTCTCTCTCTCTCTTTCTCTCTCTCTCTCTCTCTCTCTCTCTCTCTCTCTCTCTCTCTCCGTCTCCTTTTTGTCTGACTCAAGTGCTTCTGAAGTTCTCTGGTATTTCCATCCATCATGAACTCCTGTGTTTCCTGTGGACGTTCTCAAACAATGTGGCTGTCCACCACGTTTATTTTTACTCTCTTTTCTGTTTATGCCGTTCATTTATTTATGGCCGTTCTACCGAGCGCTCCGTTGGGCTCTGTGTCATTAGAACCAGGAACCAATTAAATACTTATGTGTGTGAGTGAGTGAGTGTGTGTGTGAGTGAGTGTGTGTGTGTGAGTGTGGGGAGTGGGAGAGAGACACACTTTCATCTTCGTAGAGGATGAAACAAAGAGCATTCCTGTGGAAGGGTGGAGGAAGAAAGGGGACTCTGACCTTCCCCCTTCCCCCTTCTTATCTCTGACGTTTGAAACAATACCACCACCAAGCCCCCTACACACACACACACACTCACTCTCACACACACACACACACACTCCGTTAGCATCCGTATATCTCATGGCGCTTCCTTGCCGCTAACAAAAGGGTTCACCTTTATCCCAGGAGACTGCAGCAGCAGACATCTGGGGCCATAGAGATGAAGAGGGTGAGACAGAAGAATGACGGAATGGAAGAAAACATTCTCTCTCTTTCTCTTTCTCTTCCTCTCTCACTCTATCTCTCTGTCTCTAAATATAGAGAGTCCAGGGGATTATAGATGTGACAAAAAAAAAAACTATTCCCCCTCACTGTCAGCCTCCTGTGTGTGTGAAAGGATTTTTAATATGTGACGGTAACAACACCGACTGAATAATAATATAAAAATGGAAAAAAAAACACATTATTTGTCAGGAGACTCATCAGACAAAAGGGCCGATAACAATAGCCCTGTTTAGACTCGGCATTAGCATCTGACCACTGCAATCATATCATGCTGATCAGGCCCTGCCCAGTCGTGGCACAGGCTCATTTGCACATGCCCTTTTCAATGCCGCGCTGCTCCGCCACCCAGATATAGACTCTATCTCTTCATCGCCCATTCAGATATTTAATATATTTCAATCTGAGTGGCTGCCGTGCATCAACCTCTCGACTGCTGGAGGGTCCCCCGAGGCCGAGCTCGGGCCAATCAGACCCCCGACCCCTCGGTGTGTGATTTAGAAGTAAATGCAGTGAAAAAATTCTGCTGTAAATCCCATTATGGTGCCGAATGTAAATAGCACCGGCGAGGATGAGATGCACGGCTATGATAATGACTGTTTTTTTCTTCCGGCACTTTTCTTTAACGATGTTCCGTCCTTCAGCCTAGACAAAGACTAGACAGTCATTATTCCGAACCCCTGACTGTATATATATGTGTGCGTTACGTAAAACAGTAGCGCTGTGGCGGTGTTGTTCCTGGGGTGAGTGGAGGTTGTTTACTGCAGGAGGATGCAGGTACTCCCTGTCTGGATGGAAGTATCAGTGCTGTCAGCAGGCCTTCTCACACTCTTTAGCGTTGACAGAATGAGCGAGTGAGTGTGTGTGTGTGTATGTGTGTGTGTGTGTACACGTGTGTGTTTGTGTCTGTGTCTGTGAGTGTGTGTGTGTGTGTGTGTGTGTGTGTGTGTGTGTGTTGTCGTGACCTTTATCTGAATAGCCATCCATCGGAAAGCATAGTGGAGATAAGAGGCCAGGGTGCCTGTCCGGGGTTGAGCGCTGTGGCTTTGTGTTACCCCCCCCCCCCACACACACACACACACACACACAAACACACACACACACACACACACACTCTCTCTCTTTACATTCCTGGGGGCATTCAAGCAGGGAGCACCAGGGCCGGGCCGGTGGGGGCAAGAGATAAGACCACGAGCCAGACACCAAGGAAGAGTGTGTAGATTTATGTGTGCGTAGATGAGCAGATGTCGTGTGTGTTTGTATGAGGGTGTACTCTTGTTTGGTTGCGTGAGGGGAGTTTTGTTGTGTTTATTTGTATATGGGCGGGGAATTGTTATGTCTGTTGTGCTTTTGGAGTGTGTGCGTGTTGACTATCCAAGCACAACACACACACACACACTGTATGTGTGTGTATGGAGCGAGTGTTATGACTGACGCAGGCAATAGGATCTCTTTGTTTGTGTGATAGAGTTTGAAGAGTGGGAGTGCATTTCTCGTGTACCCTCCCTGTATTTGCTGTTGGCTCAGTCCGTCCGGCGAACATCTGCGTATCTCCCTCTTACTAACAGCCCTATACGTCAGACCGGCATCCCCCACCACCACACTTCTCCGCACTCCGCTTCTGGCCTTGATCCAGATCTACCCTGCTATGTCTACATCTGCTCCAGATCTGCTCCAGATTGGGCCTGCTGTTTGGAGGGGAGAGGCCACCAGGCCACCGGCAGAAGGGCCTTCCATTATGGCCGGACCCCACTGCCAACTCGACAGCCACGCCACGGGGCTCCGGTTTCCTCTGCATATGTGTTTATTTACCCATCCATCCACTCATCCATCCATCTGTCTATCCGTCTATCTGCGGATCCATCTATCCGTCAGAGGGTCTGTGGGTCTGGGTGTGTTTGTGAGGTGGCATCTACCCATCCATCTATCCACCCATCCATCCATCCATCTATCTATCAATCTATCTATCTATGCATCCATCCATCCATCCTTCAGAGGGGCTGTGGGTCTGCATGTATGTTTGTGAAGTTGCTGTTATCAGCTCCTCCATCTGTCTGTCTTTGCCTGTGCGTTGCCTGCGTGTGTTTACTCCTGGGCATACACACACGCGCGCACACACACACACACACACACACACACACACACACATTCTCTCTATCTGTCCATCTGTCCACACCCCTCCATCCATCTCTCTCTGGCCCATCCGTCTCTGCTCATCAGCTCCTCTCTCCACCCGACTTAAGGATTTCCTTTTAAGTTTCTCTTTTTTCTTTTCTTTTCTTTCTGTTTACTCTCAACCCACCCACCCTTCACCCACTTTTTCGACAACATCCACCCTCTCTCATTCTCTCTCCTTTTCTGTCCTTCTCTCTCTCCTTGTCTCTTTCTCTCCTTCTCTCTCTCTCCCCCTTTCTCATGTTTTCTCTCAGCCTCCTCTCTCCTTCGTTTTCCTCATTGCGGCGGCGTCCTAGCCCGGAGCTATCCGCTAATGAGGCGGAGACGGGCGGAAAAACAAGGAGCGCTCAGTTAGCGCTGCAGCCCTGGCCTCTGGCTCCTGCTCCTGCTCCTGCTCCTGCCCTCCCTCCAGCCCTGCCAGAGCCTCGGAGGGAAGGCAGGGGAAGGGAGAAGGGCTGGGGTGGGGTGGCAAGGGGGGTTGGGGTGGGCTGGGAAGGGAGAAGGGCTGGGGTGGGAAGGAGGGTTGGGGTGGGGTGGGAAGGGGGATTGGGGATTGGGGTGGGGAGAAGGGTTGGGCTGGGGTGGGAAGGGGGATTGGGGATTGGGGTGGGGAGAAGGGTTGGGGTGGGAAGGGGGATTGGGGTGGGGAGAAAGGTTGAGGTGGGGAGAAGGGCTGGGGTGGGAAGGAGGGTTGGGGTGGGGGGCTGGGGGGGCCTCGGGAGGTGGGAACAGCAGAGCGGAGCTTACGGCGGAGGCTTGAGGTGTTGGAGGTGGAGGTGGTGGTGGGGGGTGGGAGTGATGGTGGTGCAGCATTCCTCTGAAGGGTAAATAATAGACATCACCTGACCTGTCTGACCAACCAGAGCCCCAGGGCCACACTTGTGTATTTCAGAGACATTACTCTCATTACTGTGCTTATCTCTCTCTTTCCATCTCTCTCTCTCTGTCTCTCTTGCTTGCTCTTTCTTTTTCTCAACCTATCTCTCTTTTTTTCTCAACCTCTCAAACTCTCTCTTTATTCCTCAACCTCTATAACTCTCTCTCTCTCTTTTTATCAACCTCTTTAACTCTCTCTCTTCCTCTTTCTTTCCTAACCCCTCAATCTCATTCTCTCCCTCTTTCTGCCTGCCTTTCATTTTCCCTCTCTCGTACCACCTGTCTTTACCTTCGGATGCTACTCCCCGGGTTTACCTCCTACCTCTAAAAACTTCAAAGCCTTTCTCTGGATGTTATTTTAGAGGGTGAATATTTAGTTGTTGTTTGTTTGTGTTTTTCCTCCAACAACATGTAAAGAATTCTTTTTTAAACCACCTCCCGGCGGACCGTGTCCAAGCCTGGTCAGCCGTTCCTTTGAAACAGCTGGACGCTGCTTTCAAAAAGCTTCTCGCCGAATTTCTGTTTTGAAGGAGAGGAGGTGTAGATGTATTTTTCCCCTCCGCAAACATATAAGGGGATTCTCAGCAGCGCATCCCCCGGAGACTTCATCCAGGCGGGAGAGCTCGGATGCTTTGCTTGCCGGACAATGCTTTTGAAAATGTCCGAAACGTAAAAGGTCAGGCGAGATGTAGCTCTGGCCTACAGCTCGTTCCTTCCTGTGTCCCTCGCCCTTAGATAGGGAGTCCTGTTTTGGCAGCAGTGTAGCAGGTAAATGACCATTGTTTTAGAGTGCTGTGTGTCCATGAGTACGTGGTATTTAGATCAGACTTTTTTTTGTCAGGGGCAGGGCACACAAAGAAGGGACTAGAGTGGAGGAGAAGGGTAGAGATGAAGAGAGGAGAAGAAAAGAGGAGAGGAGAGGAGGAGAAAGGGCCATTGGCTCTCAAGGCTGGGCACTCTAAAGACATTAGGAGGCATTTGGGGATTCACCACTTTAAATTCTTCACTCAAAATGAATCAGCAGCAATTAGGAACCTGGAGTGGAGCAAAATAGAAAATATTCATTATCATTACAAATGCAAATAGAAACTCTACTGAGTGGGGGGGCGGCTAGCCGTGGAACAGTAATCGGAGAGAGAGACTGCTGTGAAAATGGGCATGATGGACACAGCAAATGAATAAAGTGGTTCTTTTCGAGATAAACAGAGTTGTTTTGTCATTACTATTCGGACTCATGTCTGCGGCCATCTGTTGGAATTAGTTGCCTGTTGCCTGTCGTTTTTAACGGTAACATACATGAGGTGTCTTTAGAGCTTTGGATTTCAATTAAGGATCACAGGCTCATTAGAGAGAGATGACTGGGGACTATGGACCAGTGTGTAGCATTCTCTCTCACTCTACTCTCTCCACCTCTCCCCCTCTCCCCCTCTTCCCCCTCTCTTAATCGTGTTTTGTAAATCAGTTTGTCACTCTGCCCTGTCCTCTGTGTTGCGTCTGACCCGGTTGACAGGCCAGGGGATTTTTACCACTCTACTCTGACCTGGGCCTCCACCTCTTAATACCACCCAGTCTTAGCAGACCTCAGCTCGGCACTAATAAAGGTCTTTCTTTCCACCATTCTTTTTTCCCCTCCTCTTTCCTGTCTTTTGTATTCCTTTCTTCTCTCTTTCTTTCACCCACTTTTATTTTTTTTTCCCTCCTCTCTCACTGTTTCCCTTCATCAGAATACATTGACTCACTACATTAATTGCATATTTATGTTGTGTTACAATGGTGCGCCACATCAT
>NC_084998.1:10017753-10092753 GCF_963854185.1 Sardina pilchardus
ATCGGTTTAATGTGTGCGTCTCTCCCCCTTTCCTTTTCCTTGTGAAAACATTTTCCTTGCCACTCACCCCGTGACTGAAACCCTATACACTTACAGCCATGCTGAAACATCACCCTCCCCCTTGATATACTGGACACACACACTCACACACACACACAAAGAAAAACGGAGACAGAGAAAAATGCCCTGTGAAGGGAATTAAAAATTGGTTTGTCAGAACAATTATTATCAAATTATTATTTCTACCCAAGATTTATATTACCATTTCCTTTGTTATTGTTATAAATGAGGAGAGGCAGTTTATCTCCAAAACTTTCTTGGTAGCAGAACTTCCACGGGGAGGGAGGCACCACACGACTCAATCTATCGGTTAAATATGAGAGATTTCTCAAGGTCCCCCACCCCCACCACCGACGCGTTCCCTCAGCCCAGGTCCCGGGGGTCCAAGCAGCCGTACTGATCTGCATTCTCCAGGAGCTCCTGAGGCGCTGAGGCAGAACGTGAAGCTGTGGCATTTCCACCACTGATGTCGACCGTCCGAGCGAGTGAGCGAGCGAGTGAGCGAGTCAGCGAGCGCACACGCAGAGGACAAGCTGGAGCTTCCCAACCGGCCAACCACACACACAAACATGCACGCACGCACACACACACACACACACACACACACACACACACACACACACACACACACACAAGAGCAGCCAAAGGGGGCTTAAAATAGGTGAGGCTTTCTCTCTCTCTCTCTCTTTCTCCGTCCCTATCTCTCTCTCTCCCTCTCTCTCTCTCTCCGTCTGTCTCTCCATCCCTCTGTTTTCCGACCACGTCGGTCGGGCCACTAAACGACAGGAGGGGAAGCAGCGCACGCACAGGTCCTCGGGAGGCCGGGTTTGGAGAGGCAGAGGAGCGCTCCATAATCGCCACTTGACCTCAGCCCCGCCGGGGTCGCCTGACCGTAGCGGTCACTTCTGCTCTCCAAAGCCACGCCGCAAGACCCCGGCAGAAGGCTCCAAGTGTTTGCGCAACAGATGGGAAGACAAGAGAGAGAAGAGAGGTGGAGAGAGGAGGAGAAGAGGAGGGAAGGAAGGAAGGAAGGATTGACTTTTACTTTCCACGGCCCTGGCCCCTCTCTCTCTCCTCCTCGTCTCCTCCTCCTCTCCTCCGCCGGCTGAATGCATTAGCCTATGCGCTCAACTGAAGTGTGCCGGTGAGAGGAGAGTGGCGTCCACAGCCTTCACTCCAGGAGCCGGCCAGTAGTGTGTGTGTGTGTGTGTGTGTGTGTATGTGCAGCGTGGCAGGGAGCGATATTGCACACCACAGATAAATGAGTCATACCTCAGAGTGCATGTTCAGTGGAGAGAGAGAGAGGGAGAGAGAGAGAGAGAGAGAGAGAGAGAGAGAGATGCCCTAAGGTCTGTGGAGGACTTCAATATGACCTATCAACTGAGAGCCAGTAATTAGAAAACTCGCTGAAAGTGCTCGGCCTTCTAATTGATTCACGCGATCATTCAATTAAACTCTGAGGCAGTAAAGACTTCGTCTGGATGGCTGATCTTCCAGTGGAGGAACAAAACAGCTCCGGCCCCTTCCGAGAAGCACAGCAACGGCCATGTTGGGCTCTGGCCACGCCAGGGTGGAGTTGAGTTCAGGTTTTCCAGCAGCGAGGCAAATAAAACAGGCCCGCTGTTTGTGCAGAGCTCACCCTGTGTGGAGCCCCAGTCAACCCATTCCCCTCCCCTCTCCTCTCTTCTCCTCTCCTCTCCTCTCCTTTTCTCTCCTCTCCTCCTCTCTTCTCTTCTCTTCTCTTCTCCTCTCCTCCTCTCCTTTCCTCTCATCTCTTTTCACCTTTGTTCTGCTCTCCTTCGTTCTGTTCTGTTCTTCTCCCCAGAGCACAGCTATAAACACACTTTCTTAAACGTTTCAGTGTGTTTCTGTCTCTTTCAGTTTTGATAAAATTCACCACCTCTCTCTCTCTCTTTTCTTCAGTGACCCGTGTGTGTGTGTGTGTGTGTGTGTGTGTGTGTGTGTGTGTGTGTGTGTGTGTGTGTGTGTGTATGTGTGTGTGTGTGTGTGTGTGTGTGTGTGTGTGTGTGTGTAGTGAGTATGTGTGTGTGTGTGTGTGTGTGTGTAGTGAGTGTGTGTGGAGAGGGGTATATGTGTGTGTGTGTTTGTGTGGAGGGAGGTGTATGTGTGTGTGGGGGGGGGGGTATGTGTGTGTGTGTGTGTGTGTGTGTGTGTGTGTGTGTGCGTGTGTGTGGAGGGGTGTGTGTGTGTGTGTGTGTGGGGGGGGGGTGATGTTTCAGGGTACATGATTACTAGCTGACTCGTTCTCTGCCAGCACTGGGGGTTCCGGGCCAAAGTGTTGCTGCTCATCAACCCTTAGGTTTCGTCAGGGGCAGAAAAATGTCAACCAAGAGCCAATTTTGATCAAACTCAGCTGGCTGCTTTCAAAAACATGCAGTGTGTATATGTGTGTGTGTGTGTGTGTGTGTGTGTGTGTGTGTGTGTGTGTGTGTGTGTTTCTTCATTTGTCCTGCCTCTTCCCATCCCCCCCCCCCCCCACACACACACACACACCACCACCACCACCACCCCCTGCTCATCTGAATGTGCATCTGCGTGTATGATGATAATTAGCATTTTATGGCTGGAGTGTACCCGATCACTAATTAAGGATGAGTCATTTCAAACACAAATCTACAAACTGATGAATCCCCGAGTGGCTTTGCCTCGCCCAACTCTTCCCGCCTCTCTCTGTCTGGGGAGTGCCCATCAGCTTTAGCAATCCAGGACCTTTTCTCTCTTTTCTCTTTTCTCTGGCCCTTTTCCCTTCTTCTCTGCACTTCTCTTCCCTTCTCTTCTATTCCCTTCTTTGTGTGCTGTGAGTGTAAGGTCTGATCCACAGGCCACGTTCTCGTGGACACAGCCGCAGTACAGCAATGTCTACCTGCTGCATTGCTGTCAAAACTGGCCTCTTTATCCGGAGCAAAGCCTGCGGGGAAGGGGGGGGGGGACGGCAGGTACTGTACGGTGGGCTTAAGCTACATCTTGTATGACCTTTGCTTTTTGGACATTTTCAAAAGCAACGTCCAGCAAGCATCCAATATTTCCCCCCCACTAGAATGCAGTCTCTCAGGGTGAGCTGCAGAGCAGCGCCTCAAGTACTCAAGATGGTAGAACAACAGCTAGACCTTCACTCTGCCAAAGGGGAGGAAAAAAAGGGAAAAAAAGTCTGGACTGTCTGTGACTTTGAAGTTTTTTTAAAGTCTGGAGATAAAACTCAGGAAACCTAGCAGCTTGAGGTAAAGACAGGTGGTGAAGGAAGAGGCTCTGAAGCAGAGCAAGAGAGAGAGAGAGAGAGGAGAAAAAAGGAAGACAGAGAGAGGGTGTGAGAGTGTGTGTGTGTGTGTGTGTGTGTGTGTGTGTATGTGTGTGTGTGCACGCGCATGTGTGTGTGTGTTTGTGTGGTGTGGGTGGGGTCAGTGGACACTGATGGCCAGTGAATGGCTCACCGTTCGGTGTGATCTGTGGTCAGTAAATGTGTTTGTTTTCCACCTCCCCTCCTGCCCCGAACCCACATCCTGAGGAGAGAGAGAGAGAGAACGAGAGAGAAAGAGAGAGAGAGCCTTCGAAAAAGGAAACAACATCGACATGAGGCAATTAGAGTCGTGGCCACCCAACAAACACCGCATTCCACATCCCCCTCCCCATCCCCTCCGCCGCAAACCTTTAGACGCTGCCACTTTCAAAAGCCTCCATTTGCACCAACAGATGGCTCCGTGTCTAATGGCATTAATTGCATCACACAGCCTGTATGTTTTATATGGTTTACACGCATGGTTGGGGATATAAATACACTTTCACTGCAGCTCTGATGTTTCCTCCCTTCATCTTGTGACTTGTCATCCATCTGCGTCGTCTCTTTCTTCATCAGTCATTCGCTCGCACTTGTTTCATCTGAAAATACGCTGCGCGCAGATGCTCACCATTGTCTGCCGTGTGTGTGCGTGTGTGTGTGTGTGTGTTTGTGTCTGTGTGTGTGTGTGTGTGTGTGTGTGTGTCTGTATGTAGATGCAAAGCGAAAGGTGCTATTTTTGAGAAGCGCTTGAAGTATTTTCAAATCCCCCCAAGCCATTCATGTTGAAGTATGTCAAGCATGGCCAGGAATGTTGATCAACTTTTTTTTGTAAGTCTTTTATATCTAAGCGCTATTGTTTTCTTCACCACCCGCCGGGAAATCTTTATCATGCGTTTGCTGGTTTCATCCAGCTCTATTGTCTCTCTCTGCACCACCTGTGGATTTTTCTTGATTTTTTACCTTGTTTTATCTCCCAGTCTAACTGTCAGCCTGTCTGTCTGTCTGTCTGTCTCTCTGGTTCTTTGAGACTCTTCTCAAGTCAGCATCAAATAGTCGTGCACCTACATTTCTGACGGTGGAATCGTGCCGGTGGAAGTGCAAGGGGGTGTTTTGTCCGTCCGCTCGACACGGTTGCAGACGGAGATGAGCCCTTGCGGTGCTTTCATGTCACACAAACAAACAAAGCATTAAATCACCGGAGCTTAGGGGGGGACCGCAAAGACACATCCTGCCATGAGAGAAGAAGGAGAAAAAAAACAATAGTCCTCGTCTTGGGACCTGGCCGTCTCTGCCTCCATGTCTCCGTTTGTTCCTTCGCTTTCCACCTCTTCTTTCTTTTCCTTCCTTCCTCTCTCTTTCCCTCTCTTTCTCTCTCTCTCTCTCTTTTCTCTCTCTCCCCTCCTCTCTCTCTTTCTCTCCCTCCCTCTCTCTCTCCCTCTCTCTAGCTGTCTGTCTCCCTACTGCTCTTTCTCAGCTCCTTGTAAATCCCACATTTGAAAAAGGAAGGCTGTTATTGAGGGAACAGGCTTCGTGGCCACTCGAGCCACAGAGATAATTAGAAAGCCAAACAATGTTATCAGGAAGTGGTTCATGCTGCCTGGGAGATGGCCATGGAGACCTCCCAATCGACATAATTGGCTTTGTGCATTCGCACGCAGTTCAGAAAACAAAGTTTGAGATATGATCTGTCGCTGCAGCAAATGAAAGAAGCTGAGGCTCGTGCCCATCAATTTTGTGCAAATTGTTTCTATTTTTTCCCATTGTTTTTCAAACGATTCCTAGGAAAACATTATCAGTGCCGGAACGTTTTGGAGCTCTGTCCATGCGTGACGAGTAAGTGTACGGCCAGGGGTATGTGAGTTAGTGTGAGTGTGAGTGTGTGTGTGTGTGTGTGTGTGTTTGAGAGAGAGAGAGAGTGTGTCTGTGTGTGTATGTGTATGTGTGTGGGTAGGTGTGTGTGTGTGTGTGAGAGAGAGAGAGAGAGAGAGAGAGAGTGTTTGTAAGAGTGTGTGTGTGTAAGAGTGTTTGTGAGAGAGTGTGTGTGTGTGTGTGTGTGTGTGTGAGAGAGAGAGAGAGAGAGAGTGTTTGTAAGAGTGTTTGTGAGAGAGATATGTGTGTATGTGTGTGTGTGTGTGTGTGTGTGTGTGTTGACACCGAGTTGGACCATGCTCTTCACTCCTCCGCCAGGACGTCTTCCTGTTCATTTGGCCGCGGAGCAGAAAGGCCTGAGTCAGCTCGGGGAGATAGAGACTTACCTGAGGGGCTGACGAGAGGGGGCAGAGCACGGAGGAAAGCCGCAGTAATGTATAATGGACCCATGCAGCAGTTAGCCTTTAATATTAATACCTCGAGTAGTGCTGGAGGAGAGAGAGATAGAGGGAGAGACAGAGAGAGAGAGAGAGAGAGAAAGAGGGAGAGTGGGAGAGAGTGTGTGTAACTGCGGAGGAGAGTTTAGAGTCTGGTAATTACAGTGGAGGGAGCCTAGGCTAATCTAAGAGGCAGAATCCCCCTGAAATTTCCATGTTACAGCCTGGGCTCAAGTTTCCTTTATTCTTTCCATCTGTTGGCAAATGTGCCGCTGCATAAGTTTACTTTAGATTTAAACACATGCGCACACACAGACGTACCCACACACACACACACACACAGACGTATACACACACACAAACACACACAGACACACACACACACAGACACACACACACAGACGTACCCACACACACAAACACATACACACACACACACACACACAGAGAAAGTTTCAGCTTCAGTGTAAGCGAGAGTGACAGGCTTAGGGAGGAAGGTAAAAAGAGGAAGAGAGAAGGGGGGGATTATTTTGGATTACGTGGAAACGGGAAACAGCAAAACATGCAGTCATTGGATAAAGTTGCTTGTGCCCTTTTGGTAGAGAGTGTACGTGTGTGTGTGTGTGTGTGTGTGTGTGTGTGTGTGTGTTTGGTGTGCTATACACGCACACACACACTGGTTTGGAGAGACAGTGGTCCTGTGTACGCGTCTGTCTGTTTGTGTGTGTGTGTGTGTGTATATGTGTGAGTGAGTGTGTGTTATCGGTGTCGTCTTACACACTGAAGTGTGGCAGGCTTTCCTGTCAGTGTAGACTGCAGGCTCACTCACATCTGCTGCCAATCTCCCTTAAACCCAGCATACACACCAGCCAGGAAACACGCCAACAATGGGGACCTGGTCTACTGCCAAGGGTTGTGTGTGTTCTCTGTGTTCCCTATGTGTGTGTCTGTGCCTGTGTGTGCTTATGAATATAAATATATATCTGTGTGTTGTATATGTACGTGTGTGTGTGTGTGTGTGTGTGTGTGTGTGTGTGTGTGTGTGTGTGTGTGTGTGTACATTATGTGCAGTCTATGTGTGCGCAGTACTGTGTATTGTGCTGTGGAACTGTGGAATGCACAGATGGTTTCATGCATTATGTACCATTTCATATTTCAAAATGAAAAGCGTGAGTTATTTGATGCATTTTTTTCCCTGATGAATAGTTTATTTGATATGAAAGCATCTGAAAACACAAAGATGATTCACCTCTTCAGAAAGCCCTGAGAACAGAGGGGAGCGATAGCCTTGCTGGTGTAGGGACAGCAGAGCTGGGGGTCAAGCATGAATGGCAATCTTTATGGAGTTTCACTTTTTCCAATCGAGTGCTATTGTTTCCATCCTGCCTCCCTCAGCCCTCCACTTCACCCTTTTGCTTTCCACCGACTTCCTGTTGTTGTGGTCGCTATCTCTTTTAAGTCTCCCAGGCTCTCTCTCCGTGTGCGCTATCTGTCTGTCTGTCTGTCTGTCTGTCTTTCTCTCTGTCTGTCTCTCTCCTTTCCTTAATGTCTTCTCATTGACAATGACCTCAACGTTTGTTGTTGACTTTGATAGACTGAGGTGGAACTGCATAAGACTGATGATGAATGTAGAATGAATAATAATATTCCACGTGACTCAGAAGGGGGGAAATGACTGACCGAGACTTTTGTAGTTGTTAATGATCAACATTTTTTGCTGTTCATGAGGCATTATGGTTTTGTTTTGCCATAGAACATGTGGCAAAGCACGTCTCTGGTGGTATAAGACCTGTGGTTGCCGTCATTGCTCAGAGGTGAGCAGAGGTGGGAGAGTGCATGGACATGGATTGTATATACACTTTCCATCTTGCTGGCTCTATGCTTTCATTCTGCCTCTGTCTGTCTCCGTTATACACAAACTCTCCCTCCCTCCCTCCCTCCCTCCCTCTCTCCCTCCCTCCCTTCCTCCTCTCCCTCTCGGTCTGTCAGTGTGCCTCTTTATCTCTGTCCGAATGTGTCTAACACACACTCACACACACACGCATGCACTCACACACACACACACACACACACACACACACACACACGCACACACGCACACACGCACACACACACACACACACACACACACACACACACACACACACACACACACACACACACACACACACACACACACACACACACACACGCGCATGTGTACCTACATCTGCACGCACACAAAAAATGCTCATTCAGATATACACACGTCCAGACAAACACATGGTGAAGCGCACCAGAAGAGGCAAATCCAATATGCTGTTATCTTTGAAGCTCTGCTGTCAAACTCCAGCTGAACTGTGGCGAGAGGCAGGGGAAACTAGACTCAGGCTGAAATGACTTCTGGCGTGGCTCTCTCAGAGCGAATCAATTTAATGTGTTGAAGAAGTGGATGTGGTCGGAGAAAGAGCGAGGGAGGGAGAGAGAGAGAGAGAGAGAGAGAGGGAGAGAGAGAGGGAGGAAAGAGAGCGAGTGGACAAAGAAAGATTGAGACAGAAAGGACAGGAGAGGGAGAGAAAGACACAGGGAGAGGAAGAGAGCAAGAAAGAAGGGGGGAAAGGGAGAGCAAGGGAGAGAGAGAGAGCGAACAAGTGGGAGGGAGAGGATTAAAGCAGGAGCTCTATTAGGGGTAAAGATCAAAGAGTGCCTCAGCTCCACTGATTCTGTTCACTGGAGTGTGACTGAAGGGAGGGAGAGCAGCTCTCTGCACAACCCACCAGCCTCACCTCATACCACATACGCCATCACACAGCATAACCTGGCACATTAGAATAAGCTCACACAACATCAGCACACTACAGCATAACCTCATAGCCCATACGCCATCACACAGCATAACCTGGCACATTAGAATAAGCTCACACAACATCAGCACACTACAGCATAACCCCATAGCCCATACACCATCACACAGCATAACCTGGCACATTAGAATAAGCTCACACAACATCAGCACACTACAGCATAACCTCATAGCCCATACACCATCACACAGCATAACCTGGCACATTAGAATAAGCTCACACAACATCAGCACACTACAGCATAACCCCATAGCCCATACACCATCACACAGCATAACCTGGCACATTAGAATAAGCTCACACATCAGCACACTACAGCATAACCCCATACCCTGCCATCACACATAACCTCATAGCCCATACGCCATCAACACAGCATAACCTGGTTCATTAGAATCACCTCACACAACATCGGCACATTACAGCATAACCCCATACCCTGCCATCACACATAACCTCATAGCCCATACGCCATCACACAGCATAACCTGGCACATTAGAATCACCTCACACAACATCAGCACAATACAGCATAGCCTCACACATAACCTCATATCAGTCATACAGTACATAACCTGGCATATTAGAATAATCTCACACAATATCAACACACTACAGCATAACCCCATACTCCGCCATCACACATAACATTGCACATTACAATAACCTCACACAACAGGCACTACTTTACCATACCACATGATGCTACTGCCACGCCTATTTCCTATTACACCTTTTAATAACCTCACACACCATCGGTATGCTACCAGCATAACCTCATACACTACCATCACAAAGAAAATATCCTCACACACTATCACACTACCCACACAATCTCACACATTATCATCATCACACGAGCAGCATTGCCTCACACACATCACCACACTACCATGCCGCATACAGCCACGCCTATTACCTGCTGCACCACAGGAATGATCGCATTATCAGCAAACACGATCTCTTGTTATCTTGCTAACAAACAGACAAACAAACAAACAAACAAACAAACCCCGATGAAAACATAACCTCCGTGGTGGAGGTAAATATAGAATTCCTAACCAAAAGTCATGGAGAGTGTTTCAACAGGTAGGGAGACACTGGCGTCCAAAGCCCCATACACATGCCACAGAATAAGGCGACAATATCAAACTGTAAATCATGCTTCGATATTGCATTACCTCTTCTTTCAGTGCCTGAGCCACAATTATGGGAAATGTCATGGTATGTAATATGTACAGTGTCAAAATGTTGACCCCGCTGCAACAGAGAAGGAGCTATATAATCCACACCAGCCGTAAATAAAAACCCACACATACCACAGATTAGCCACGGAATGTATTGCAAGCAAACATCTGCACGGTAGACAATTCTGCCATCACTCACAGTGATGAGACATGAGACAGTATTCACACCCACACTAATTACACTTCGATCCAGTGTCATCATTAGACATACACTCATCCTCAATACGGAACCCATTTACTGCACTCACACAGCCAAAGGCCGCCATTTTAACATACCTAGCTTTCATACCCTCTCATTTACCAGCCCAACATGACCACACAAAAAAATGTCTACTTCCACCGCCAGCACTCAGAGAGCGGCCCCCGGTTATTTACATTAGCTCCGCAGCCTGCCAATACACTTAAAGCCCACCATATCCCGTTGGCTGCGGCCGGGCATTGTGTTGGTCAGTGAGGTAATGACCAGGGGGGCTGTCAGCACGAACTGGGCGCCTGGAGTCGACACTCGGGGCCGCGCGGCGGGGGGGGTTGGGGGGGGGGGGGGGAGGCAGGGCCCACTTTCTCATTACCGGATGCAGAAGTGCAGGGAACTCCCCACCCCGCTGACCGACCGGCCGGCCGACCGCCTGGCCTGCCTCTCCTGCCCCTCCTGCCCGCCTGCCTGCCGTGGAATAATAAACAGATGTTTACACTCTCGCGGCTCCTTAGCTTCCCACTGGCATTCCAGCCTCACGCCGCCTTTGTGCTGCCGCTCTGGAGGGAACGCATGCAGCACGCAAGAGATAACAGATTTATCGTGAAAGCATACCATGAGAAATACCGTGAGACAATATGGGTACATGCACAGACATACATACATGCCATATATATATATATGAATTGAATTGAATTGAATATATATATATATATATATATAATGTGCGCGTGTACTGTATGTAGCGTACTGTACAGAAACACACACAAACAAACACACACACACACACACGTACACACATGCACACACACATCTCTCTGTGTGTGTGTGTGTGTGTGTGTCTGTGTGTGTGTGTGTATGTGTGTGTGTATGTGTACTGTGAGAGAATGCTTCTGTGTGTGTGTGTGTGTGTGTGTGTGTGTGTGTGTGTGTGTGTGTGTGTGTGTGTGTGTGTGTGTGTATCTGTAGGTGTGTTTGAAGATTGCGCTGACAGGTGTTGTATCAGACATATATCAACCATTTGCCGAGGAAAATACTTTGTAGAAGTTTTTTTTCTACTCTTGTGAGCCTGGAGATTTGAATCAATGTTTCCTTAAGACATTCTGTTCTGAACCGAGGCCCAGTGAGAGAAAAGAAACTTCATACTCTTTGCCAAGCTCTTTGGAAATGGAGACAGAGGGGACCTTCAAAAACTTCTCTGAATTACACCCCCATAGTGCAAATAACCTTCCGATCAATAGCAACTTGGGCTTTAATATGGCTTCAATCCTTTTGACGTTTTGTTTAATGCTACCTAGCATGAATGAGAGCACATGATTGGAAAAAATATTTTTTTTCTAAACTTTCAATCCATTTATTTCTTCTTATTGCTTTGGTCTCCAAGCGCTTTCTCCCAGACATCAGTAACTGTTTTGGGGGCTTTGTAAAAGACACCGAAGAGCCTTTCCGTCTATCTCTTAGTGGTGTCCTAGACATGCAAGGACTGGAGTGAAGTGGACCCAAGGCCTAGGTTTACATCGCCCCCTACAGCTGAACACTGTGAAGTACATAAATGTCACACTATATGTCTGTGCATCATTCAGTATCATCAGTCGCCTTGGGCAGAGCCTGACCAAAACACAATCTCCATAGTCAATGAATTGAAGCAGGCTGGGACAGCGTTGTTCTCCCATTTTCACGTTGCCCCCCCTCCTGTGTTGCTGTGGCCCACTGAGGGAGAGGGCGAAATGGAGGCAACCTTCAGCCTCGTCTCGGATAGTGCTGAGTCGCTGAGCTTTAAAAATATCTTTGACACGACTGGCTCCATTCTCTCTGTGGGAAAGGTGTCCGGCCTGTGGCTGTTTATCAGCCTATCGTGTGTGTGTGTGTGTGTGTGTGTGTGTGTGTGTGTGTGTGTGTGTGTGTGTGTGTGTGTGTGTGTGTGTGTGTGTGTGTGTGGCTGTGGCTGTGGCTGTGGCTGTGTGTGTGTGTGTGTGTGTGTGTGTGTGTGTGTGTGTGTGTGTGTGTGTGTGTGTGTGTGTGTGTGTGTGTGTGTGTGTGTGTGGCTGTGGCTGTGGCTGTGGCTGTGTGTGTGTGTGTGTGTGTGTGTGTGTGTGTGTGTGTGTGTGTGTGGCTGTGGCTGTGTGTGTGTGTGTGTGTGTGTGTGTGTGTGTGTGTGTGTGTGTGTGGCTGTGTTTGTGTATGTGTATGTGTGTGTGTGTGTGTGTGAGAGAGAGTGTGTGGGTGCAACTGGGCGACTGTGTGAAAGAGTGAAAGAAAGAGAGTTCCATTTGGGTCAGGGTGAAACACACTGCATGGGAACCAAATACAGGATTTCAAATAATACACAAGCAGCACATACTTAGTCACAACGCGGTGACACCGAGTTGGCAGTCGCCCTATCAGCCACCCTCTCGCCCAATCTCCGTCTCTTTGCTTTTCTCACGAAAGGCGCTTCAGCTGACATCTGCTCATTTTCTCTCTCCCCTCACCTGAATTCCCCTCATTTCAGCACCTTTCTCTCTCTCTCTCTCTCTCTCTCTCCATCTCACCATCTCATCATCAAAAAAGCGTTTATCTCCTGACCTCCTCATTTCTATCTCCTTAGTTTCTCCATCTACCTCCAAATGAATCTTGACCTTTCTCTCCGTTTATCGGTGCAGTGCCGTGTGAAATAGTCCATCAGATTTGTGCTGTTATCTGTTTACTTTCCCCTCCCGCTTTTCTCTCTCTCTCCCTCTCTCTCTCTCTCCAGCCTCCGTTCCACTCCATTTCTCTGATACGGGCCTCCATATCTGTTTGCATTTTCTGGTTGCTCTGTTTGCTTCCTCACACGGCCTCGCTTAATGGGCAAATAATATTCAAAGAACACACAGACATATGCACTGCTGGAGCCAGTCTGGGCAAATGTAGTTAGTTAATGGAAACCTGGGTGAGCCACCCCTCCCGTTTCACAGTCCCCACTGCTTTGTGAGGAAGCTAGGATTGTTACACGCTTAGGCACAAACCTGACCCTGCCGCACAATAAAGGTCAGCGCTCGTCGCTGGAAGAGAAAATGAGAGGAAGAGGGTATATACCGCTTATTCACATTCAGACATGTGTTGTTTTATTTTGTTTGTTTTGCTTGTTTTCATCCTCCTTTCCTTCTCGACTATGTTTGGTGCGCTCTTCTTAGCGGGGACGGAGGAACCCGGGGGCTCGCTGTGAACAGTGGCAGAGCCTCTACCCATAACCCCACAAGTCTCCAAAGACCTGAGGTGCTGACTTACATTTTCCTGCTGTGCATTATCCTGGCCGACCCTGGCTTCCCCCCCTCCCCATACAGTACGTGATGAGAGGGAGGGAGGGAGGGAGGGAGTGTGAGAACAGTGCAAGAAGAGAGAGTTCTCACTGTTTATGATGTGAGATTTTCATTGTACTGTACTCTTTTTTTTTCCCTCGGATGTGTCTAAAAATAACTCGTGTTCATCATTTTGTTTTTGTCCTACGAGCGAATATCATGGTGATTTAACAAAGATGACAATGTTATGGCTGCCAAATGCAAATGTTGACGGGTATGACTAGTAAAAGCACTTTGTGATGAAACATGGCCAACTCAGGATATGACAAAGATAGATGCTATCCGGGTATGATTCAGCAAAAAAACATTAGAAAACGGAATTAGAGCCACAAGAGACAGGGCTAAAATTCTGCACTGCACACTTTTGGATTTCAGCTGAAAAGCTTATTGTCTGAATGATTGTAGGTGTTGTAAGATCAGGGAGACAAATTATTATCCTTACTACAAATGTACGAAACATACAAAAATGACCATATTCACAAATAAATAGAAGAGATTTTTATTAGACTGTTGAGCATTCATACAGTTTATGTAATAGGCTAGAACATGCCTGAGAAATGTGTTCTCTAACATTTCACAGAGAAAGTCCACATACTGGTTATTTGAAAAATGTCCACTATTTTAGCGTGTTAGTCACCTTTAGCCCTTCGTTGAAATATACTTGAAACTCCAATAGTGGCTGAAGACAATAAACAGTCAAAATTGAAGGCCTCTGCAGACCACTGTTCTCTCAGTGTTAGGGCTGACAGTTCAGCTCAACAGGAAAATGAGTCATTGTCTGGCTGCTAGCCATTGCACGTGAAAGCATACAAAGCTCCACAGTGCCACCTGCCATGGAACATTGCTATAGCACGAACCATTAAATTAGTCCTTCAAAAACAGAACAAGACATCTGCGGTAATCTCAGAGGAAGTGGGCAGAGGGGGGAGTAAGACACTGTGCTCTGGCAGAGGAAGGGTCATCCTCAAAGTGATACCGATTCCCTTTGATTTGTGTGCCCAATTTCATCAATGACACACTATGTCACAATGTTCAACACTATATACTCTACTTTGAGCTGAACATTTCCCCTGTTGAGAAATGTTACTTCCCTGTTGGAGTATTTTACTTCCTCTGTTGAAATTCAACCTCAAGTTCTTTTGATACTGAGCCTTAAGATGATGATATACTGGGCAATATTACGCAATGTTGCCAGTCAGTGATGCGGAACCAAGCAGTTCATTCTTTCTGCACTCTCAAAAGGAATGTGTGTTGGTCCCTATCTGGACACAGAGATGTGTTGTTTTCAACACTGATTTTGAGAGTGTGTTGTAATGTGTGAGTCTTTTCTGGAAGTCAACTTTTCTCAAGCATCCAATCAGAACGTTAAGAATAAGTCATCTGATTGCTCAAGGCAGTTGCCTGAATCCAGATAACATGCTCCATAGCAGAAACTGTTAGCATGACATTCAGTAAGATAAACACCCAAATGAATCTAGTGCCAAACTTGCGCCACTATGGTCCCATAACAAGCTTTGTTAAACTTTACAGATATAACAGAATAATGTAACACTAAATACATGGACATAATGTTCACTGTTGAAACCAAAGGGGACATGCAGCGTTATCTCATCACAAGTAGTATATTCAGATGCCCTGAGATCTCAATGAGATGAATGACAGACCGAGCAGCAACATAGAGTACCAATATAGAGTAACAGTGGTGTTAATGTGAGCCTGTGAGTGTTAAAGGGATATTCCGCCATTTTTGGAAATACGCTCATTTTCCACCTCCCCTCGAGCAAAACAATCGATATTTACCTTGTTCCCGTTCATTCAGCCATTCTGTGAGTCTGGCGATACAACTTTTAGCTTCAGCCTAGCATAGATCATTGAATCGGATTAGACCATTAGCTTCTCGCCTGCTAGCTTCATGTTTAAAAGTGACTAAGATTTCTGGTAATTTTCCCATTTAAAACGTGTCTCCTCTCAAGTTAGAAAGTGCAATAAGACCAACTGAAAGTGAAACCTGGCGTTTTTCTAGGCTGATTTGACATGGAACTACACTCTCATCTGGCGTAATAATCAAGGCAACTTGCAAACTACTGGCACTACTACTGCTTGTTGTCTATGGGGACTATTTTCAGATGCTGCGTACGATATCACTGTGCCTATGGTACGTTTGCAAGTTGCCTTGATTATTACGCCAGATGAGAGTGTAGTTCCATGTCAAATCAGCCTAGGAAAATGCCAGGTTTCATTTTCAGTTGGTCTTATTGCACTTTCTAACTTGAGAGGAGACACGTTTTAAATGGGAAAATTACCAGAAATCTTAGTCACTTTTAAACATGAAGCTAGCAGGCGAGAAGCTAATGGTCTAATCCGATTCAATGATCTATGCTAGGCTGAAGCTAAAAGTTGTATCGCCAGACTCACAGAATGGCTGGATGAACGGGAACAAGGTAAATATCGATTGTTTTGCTCGAGGGGAGGTGGAAAATGAGCGTATTTCCAAAAATGGCGGAATATCCCTTTAAGCCATGCTCTACTGCCAGAGGCTGGAAATGCCGAAGAACGTTGCGTGTGAACGGCGGTCGAGTTCGGCTGACTTTCGTGGGACATAGAGCTCAAGGACGGTTCCAGACTCCAAGAAGAAAATCCCTGAAAAAGGACAGAGCACTCTTCATTTGGACAATTCCTTCAGAAATGCCACAGTTTCATACATTTTAAATTAAGCGAGCACATTCATAAACCCAAACAATACATCGCTAGCTGGTTGCAATGAAAGTGAATTCACACCGCTGCCACTAGGAAACCCACAGGCTGAGCCTCCCTTTTTTGATTGAAAAACAGATTCCTCTCCTCCTCATCTCCTGTACTGACCAAGTCTACACGGTTGTTTCATTGTGCTGATCAAAGCAAGTAGATATAAATATTTAAAACAACCCGCAAACTCTGACAAAAAACATTTCACTGCACCACCCATGGGTATAAATTATTTCCACCCTTCCACCACGAGTTCCCTATAACCAGACACAGTGATTCAAAAAATAATAATAGCCTAATAATAACGATAACAAATAACAACTTGCAGGCAAGTTGCCTGTTCTTTAGTGCTGTCTCGCTGTGAGCATTAAAGGGATAGTTCGGATTTTAAGACACGAAGTTGTATGGGTTCCCTGTCAGCAACGTAGTGCATCAGCACTGACTTACCCCCGACAGCGTCCTGTGAGCCGAGATCCAGCCGGTTTTTGATCGTTTTTGATGCCGGACTATTTTCTTCAGCAAGTTTCTGGGGTCACGAAAGTAAAGTGTTTTTCTTCTCAAAACCATATGCGTTCAACAGAGTGATATATTTGCACCACAAAAACGTTGTCCAGCTGTCAGTAGCGCGCAGTGATAGGAATCGCGAAAAATAAGTAAGTGATAACGAGGTTTGAATTTTTCCTGGACAACGTTTTTGTGGTGCAAATATATCACTCTGTTGAACGCATATGGTTTTGAGAAGAAAAACACTTTACTTTCGTGACCCCAGAAACTTGCCGGACTACTTTCTTCAGCATCAAAAACGATCTAAAACCGGCTGGATCTCGGCTCACAGGACGCTGTCGGGGGTAAGTCAGTGCTGATGCACTACGTTGCTGACAGGGAACCCATACAACTTCGTGTCTTAAAATCCGAACTATCCCTTTAAGGATAGCCTACTCATTACTCACCGGCAGTGTAGCAACTATTGAGGGCCTTGATTTTGCTATTGTCGGGCATGTTCTTTGCACACATCATAATGTTGGTGCCATTGCTGTGTTCAGTGCCATTAGGGCGTTTAGTGATCACGTGACCCATGGACCATGTGGTGCCCTTGTAGAGTACCTGTGTGTGGAAGCACAACAGACAAAAAACATTTGATTTTCTCCAATTACAGTCAATTCCTTCAATTACAATTACTTCAAACAAATTCCAACAGCTTGGACAACCCACAACCTCCATGTGCATGTTCTACCTGGCTGTAGATGAAGTAAGGTCCTTCTGTCGCCACGGTCACAGTCTCCCCAGATACCTCCAGCCCCTCTCCTTGGCTCCCTGCAGCCGTCCATTGTATGGCTGTATAGTCGTCTTTATCTGACAAGAGGACAAAATGGCTAAATGACACAAATAAAACTAACATATAGGTATATATGTTGTGCTTTTGAGAAACTTACCATATGAAACAAAAGACGAAGCCCTCAGATGAAGGAAAGTACGGCGTCCTACTGAAGCGCACTGGCGTTCTGTTGAAGCACAATGTCAGGTGATATCCCAAACCCATTCTGATGTCTACATTATCATAGGCACTGGTCAGGTAAATAGGCTTTTGTAACCAAAGCATGCTTCTTGTGTCTGATACATTACACTGAAAATGTGTTGGACCGCATACATTGAATTTAACAGCAGCAATACTTACAATGCCAACCACATATTGTCGACAGCACCTTATGATTGCGGCTGTCTTAGCACCAGCTTCAACTAGCATGGCTCATTTAGGAGAATTTATGAGGTAGTGACAGTGTCATTTCTCACATGTCTGCAGTTTAAAATTCTAAAACACACCTTTATTTTATTCCTAGAGTTCAGTTGTTGAATGTTTTCATGGAGTTGGTTTTGATAGCAACATTTCAGTGAGCTGTCTCCCAATGTGTAGGCTGCATACTGACAAAGCACTGCACACCTTGCTCATGATATGGACAGGGACTTTATTTGAGTCAAGCTCAACATGATGGGTGCTGATTCCATACTATCAAGAGCATTTAGAGATTTCTTGATAGATCTTGACTGTCTAATACTATCAGTTGCACACTAGACTGGAACAAATGGCTCAAAAAGGCTTAAATGGAAGAATAAGCTCTTCTTACACTGAAAAGAGTCATGCATATGACAAAACAGGTCTCAGACATAAGATGGTTTCCTGATAGAAAGGGTCTGGGTTAGGTCCAAAATAAGCAAATGACATATTGAGGGAGGCTGAGACAAGACAAGTTGTCAATGCCAAAATATGACTACATCAGGCTCAATTCCGCTTCTCTGGGATTAACTCCCCTTGTTTGGGACAGACAAAGGACTCAACCACACTGTCGTCATCAGCACAACAGTTCGAATTCAGTATAAATAAAATATTGGAAAAAAATACTGGAAAAGACAGACATGTCAGTAATGTAGGCTAGGCACTCTACTGCCTCACTAGTCATTGTTTATAAAAGTTTAGAACCTGCACTGTTCAGCAACCTGCACTCTGAACTAGCTTGGTTGTGTCACATCATTTGAAACAAGTGTGATCAATTGTGATTTTGCCACTTGTGGTTACAGGATCATCACAGTAAAACGTGTGTTTTAGCCTACTAAGTGTAAACTATTTATAGAGTATACTGTTTAAAGAGTGATCGATTCAATAAATGTGTTCAATTGTGTTCAATTGAGCATTTGGTTCAATGAATGGAGTTCAGTGTTTTAGGCCTATAGTCATTGCAAAATGCTGTACATTTGTAAGAAATTGGAAGTGAAGCTAGACTATAGATCGTACTTTTTATGATATTTCAAAGACTCACTCCGTTTCTGGGTCTGCCGTTGCTTTCGTCCCCGTTTGGATGTCTCTCTTCTGCCTCTACTTGCACTCTGTCCTTTCGCATCTGTGTAACAGTCCCATACCTGTATGACACTGTCTTGGCTATTATTGCTATTCTTTTGGCATACTTCTGTGCATACAGTGAAGAACTTTGAAAGCGACTTTTCTAACATTAGATGTCTGCAGTTGTTCAGACGTCAACATTGTTGTTGATGGTAGCATAACCTACTTGTCAAAGGAGCCTATGATACATTTCAACCATCACTCACCGACCCCGCTGCAGTAAGCAGAACGCTTGATGATGTCCGCCTTTTCAACGTTCATCTTTAAAGCCATGAGATCATTCCTCAATTCATTGATCTGCTCCGATTGCAAACGTAACAGACTGAAGCAGATACAAACTGTTATAAGTGACACTGCGCAGAAAATGACTGTTGTCGCGCCACTCACGGGGCATATCACAAGTGGTCTTTGCGCCATGGGAATGGTGCCAACCGTTAGCGGGCCGTCTGTATAAAGTTCTTGTGCCGTAAATGCACGGACAACAAAGAAGAACACACGTTTCTGTCCGCTTTCACTTTCAGGATGTCATCATCGTCATAGCTTTGGAAGAAAATGCGTGGGAGTATATTAGTCATTGGTTTGTCCTGTAACAACACAATGTACATCCAAGGAACAGTAGGCTACTCTAATTGAAAATACAGTAGGCCTAAGTAAGTTCAGACAATGTTTTCATATTAATGACAAAGTTGTAAAACATTAGTAAATCATTTCCAAAACTGATCTTCTCTCAAAGGCAACAATCATTTGTAGGCTAGATGGAATTCTGTGCACTAAGGTTTGTCTGAATCCGGCCTGGTATTGACTTGAACTTTTCGCTTGAAAAACAGACACAAGATATGCAGGGAGAATGTGATTAAAGGAGAGAGGGGGTGGTAGCATGCTGTGGTCAGTCTCTGAGAACGGCCTGAAAATAAAAACCCCACTACATCACCCGCTGGGTGCCTTTGGATGGAGGCACTTCTCTGCAGCTCTTCAAAGCCCACTCACCTTCCCAGGGTTTCCTCCTGAGCACTAATGCCTCCCTGGCCTGACATCTCAACCGTGTGCCAAACGCCCAGGGCAGTGCCGTGGACCCAGGCATCGAGCACCGCTCGAGGCAGTAGAGCGGATGCACAGACAAGGTGACCCACTGCAAGTAAGCTGGGTAGACATTGCTCCCAGCTGGAGGCCAATAGCATGGCCACTAAATGCATACTCCTCTGGTGAGCCGAGACACAGCTTATTCCAAACAAATACTCCCTGCTTGGAGAAAGTCACAGGCACTGCCCATGACTTGAGACCAGGAAAACTTGACTAGGCTACATGGATGTCAGCAGGGACGGACTGGGACCAAAAAAAGGCCCACTATCATTCGCATTCGCACACACATTAGCTGTCTGTCATGATACAGTCTCACAATATGGCAGTGAGATATTTTACAAAAATGATCATTATTGATTAATGATAACTATTTTGCCTCGTGCCTTCATTCATATAGGTATTCAAAACCAACAGGGACTTCATATACCATTATGAATGGGGGTCTATCAATAAATGGCCTTCAGTGTCTGTTCATCTTTTTAAGACATTGCACAAAGCCTACAACTTGGTCAGGTTGGTGCACAGTACTCTCATCAAGATATGGGCCTCAGGGCTGTCAAATCAGCTTGGAGTGAGATTTAATAACTGAGTATGTGCACACAGAGCATTTGGTGACATGTTTAAGGGGCAAAAACAAGAGAATGCACGCACATCTAGCAGGTGCTGGACCAAAAAAGACGTGAAAAGAGATGATAAAGGTCCGCACACTGATAGCAGCTCTCAGGTTTATTTAGCACAACGTTTCGGACCAAGGTCCTTCATCATTCTGTGCAACACAGAACAGGTGCAGGGGGAGGATATATATACATGGAGGGGGGTGTGTCACTCAATTAGTAAATTACAATATATACAGATGATGTAACAAGGGCCATCTTGCACCCAAAAATATCAACAATCAAGAGTCACCATATCAAAAATGACAGTATATTTTTCAATATTTCATCATTGCTGGATAAAAAAAATTCCTACACATGGACATGGTATTAGGTTAATAGTCATGAAGAAACAAGAGCTCTTAAAGTTAATAAGAGCTCTGAAGATAATATCAGTCATGTTTAAGGGCATACATGTCACCAAATCAAATTGCCTAGTAGAACTCAAGTGGTTCAAATTCAGAGGTACAGGAGCAGAGCTCCCTCCAGGCCCCCCACCAATGAAGCCCTGTATCGAGTATTTCTTACCTCCATCAAGGAGGTTATGTTTTTCATCTGGGTTTGTTTGGCTGTCTGTCTGTGTCTGTTTGTTTGTTTGTTTGTTTGTCTGTTTGTTTGCAAGATAGCTCAAAAAGTTATGAATGGATTTTGATGACATTTTCAGGAAAGGTCTGAAATGACCCAAGAAAGAAACGATTAAATTGTGATCCGTGTCACCGTCTGGATCCAGCAGGCGGTTATGTTTTCGCTTGGCGGAGGTCTGCTCTCTCGGATTGCTTTTTCAAGTAAGGACCTGTTTTGTGGCTCACTCTCTCACCCTCTTCTGTTCTCTCTCTGCATCCTCTCTCTCCAAACTCTCTTCTCTGTCTTTTTGTTTTTAAATAGTAAAAAGTTCATCAATTTGTATTCTTTGATAAAGCCCATGCCTATGTTGGACCATGACACATGTTCATGAAAATTGTGCTGATCTAGCCGTCTTTGCCTTCTCTTTGTTGGTAAACTTTGCTGTAAAAGAGCTTAATGCTGAGACAAATGTCCCTTGTATAAACAAAGGGTGTTTGTTTTAAAGTTAAAGAGTCATTTAAAAGTTAAAAGTTTACTCAGGGTGACCTGCCAGAGCTGACATCAAGAACATACTTCACCAAACATCCCTACAGTCCGTCTGTGTGTGTCATATCTACAGTAGTAATGCATCTACTTTTTGTTATAAACATTTTGACATGTCTACCCTGCACTGTGCAGTTTGTTTTCTGATGGAGAGTAGTATTAAGATGGTTTAGGCTAGTGGTCGCCTGGCCCGTGGGCCAAATCCAGTCCGGATTCAGTCCAGTCCCCTGTGGCAAGGCAGTGAGATGTGTTCTAACCATGACACATAAAAGAAACACCCGGTAAGGCAACTAATGTCAGCTTTAGGACGGCAGTTGCAGAGACCAACATCAATTGCATCAGTTAGTGGCAGCTGTGGTAGCAAACATCTAGATAACTGGACAATGCGATTCATCCTTCGTCATTCAACAATAAGGCAACATTTGTGCAAGGACTAAAAAAGCAGCGACATGCCATTGCCAGTAAACATGCAAATGTGTAGCCTGTGAGAGGCAGTAACGTTGGAACCAATTTCTGTCAGGGCGTCAGACAATGGTGTTAACTTTGTATGTAAAAGCATTCCAAGAGGGGGAAATTGATTGATAGTTGTTTCTAGTGTTTTGTGAATGTTATTGGCAACTGCAGTGTCCTTATCAGTACTCTGAATAAGACCAGTAGCTTCCTCTGACATTTCACCAATATTTGTTTTATTATACTTTCAAAGACCAGAGAAAAAACAAACTTTTTAAGTAAATGTCAATGGGAAATATTGAGATTGGATGATTAATGTTTGATATTAACATTAATGTCAATGACAACGGGTCAATGACAAGTCATATTTTTTAAATACATTAAAACGAGATAAATACAATTTAATTTAATTTAATTTATGCTTAACTTGTGTTAAGATCTGATTGTGACACTATCATAAGATGTTGACACTAGAGATGCATGAGTGAAAAACTACATTCCTTGACAATTAATGATAAAAAAAAACATGACGAAGGAAAGCATTCATCATCTGAAATAAACGAGTGTTGTAAGCCCCAGAAAAGAACATTTTCACTCCTCAGTTCTTTGCCCAAATCCCCAGAATTGTTCCCGCGGCAAACTGGGGCTTTGCCAGGCACTCTGTGACTGCCGGTCCACAGATGCCAGAACAAAAGCCGTCATGGGATTTCCACCTGGCGCAAGACTCAGCATCTGATCACATCCAGGAAACACGCGCTGCGGAACAGAGCATAAACGCTTAGTACGAAATGTAAGAATTTTGAGGATTACATTTCATTTTCTAGATTTGGATCATTGAAGTAAGCCATTGCCCCTGAGGACAAAACAGCAGGTATTATACATAATAATTGATAAATAATCTCAATATATGCACTAGGATATCTGTCATCTGCAAAATATCTCAATCTGTGTGTTGTGATTTCGATTTATATATACAGTTAGGAACAAAAATGATTCATACCCCTGGCAAATATTGATTTAATGTTGATTTTCTCTTGACCAATATGTTGGTTCTGACTGAAAATGACACTGCCACATGGCTAAAGGTATTAAGACAATGCAGTAGGAACATGGAATCAAAAAACTACCTGTAAGAGTTTTCGTATCAACAAGAAAATCAACATTAGCTCTATATATGCCAGGGGTATGAATAATTGTGTTCTACATGAAAATACAATAAAAAATACTTTGATTAAAAAATATATATATATATATGAACTAGGCTAAACGTGTACCTTGTGGCTGTACAATGCTGCGTCTGTGAACGTATGGGTGCTGATATCCATATGTACGTCTATTGGAGCCTCATTAAAACCAACTCTGGAAATGGGCTCAGGCAATTGCTCATCCCTAGCCTCTAGAAGGTCCTTAAACCCCATTGTGTTGTCTTCTGTTGGCACAAAGTCATTGCTGTCGCTCCACCAGGTATCCCTCTTGAGCCTAAGAAACAGATACAGTTCTCTTTTTCAAGAATGGAAACCCAAAGTCCCATCAGCTTTTACACACGTTCCACAAGTATGCAGTGCTTGCATTGCACACTGCTCATTTCAACAAGTAAAGGCCCCAGCTGGTTTTCACCAGTAATTGCTTAGTGCAACCACATGGGGGAGCCGGACACCATGCAAACCAGCACTTTTACATTATCTGACTCACACATCAGATATCTGATTGATCTCACCGCTTGTCAGTTGACTGGATGATAACATGTATCATACATGACCCTATTTTAAAACAATGATTTCCTGCAGGGCATGTACATAGTGAATACATCTAAATTACTGAAAATATACCCAGATAAACCAGATTATTGAGAATATACCCTGCAATTAAAATGGCACCACCCCTCTCTGCCCATATACCCTCACAGGTCAATGGAGCTCTGTCTTCTCTTCAGATCTCCTATGTGGTTCAACACGGCGGCCACTTTGGGCTGCATCGCTGGAGTCCTCTGCACCTCAGTGCTTCTCTTCCCCTTCTGTCGACGCCCCATCAGATCAGCTGGGGAAGGTAGCTGCTCCGCTCCCGAAGCCAGACCCTCACCCCATCGACGTTTTGAGGGTGGCCCCTGTATGACTCCCTTGGCATTCACCTGGACAATGTCACATTTTGATTTCTAGGTCTACACGACTTCATATTTTTGTTTGTTACGTTGAAATATGGCTGAAATATATGTGTGTCGTTTTATAACATAGCTGGAAATATCAATGCCATACTTCAGTCAGACACTCACCTGTCCTCTGGGGGATGTAAAGCAGTTGTCGTAGGGACTCTCGTGGCTGGGGGGGTCAACAAAGGGACACTTCAGCCAGGTTCACGCAACACAACTGAAATATGTGACTGTTGAAGATTTGACAATGATAGTGACCTAGGCTGATGTACAATTCTATCCCAGAATGCCTCATCATACTGGGGGAAAGCACTGGGCTCCTGGAAAGATACAGACTGTGGCACCTCCACCTCACACATTCGTTGCACCTCCTTTGACTTTCTGTGGGATTGTAACACACACACACACACACACACACACACACACACACACACACAGAGAGAGAGAGAGAGAGAGAGAGAGAGAGAGAGAGAGAGAGAGAGAGAGAGAGAGAAACGACATAGGCTGATTTTGCATAGGCTGTTTTTTTTTCCTTTTGTAAAAGCTAGCTACAAATGAATGCATTCATCATTCATCCAAAATATAACCGCAAAGAAGAATTCGGGTGAGGGAACCTGTTTTACAGAGAACCATAGGAACAGAGGTGGGCAGTAATGAATTACGAAATACAGTATGTTAGTACTGTAGCCTACTTCAGTAGCATTTTCAGGTATCTGTACTTTACTGGAGTATTTATTTATTTGCCAACATCATCTTTCATTTACATTCATTTTCACAGTTAGCTAATTTCTACTTCTTACAATGTCAATAGATTTGTTCATTTAATTGCATTTGAGCGAATTATTACTTATCTATTCTTATTTTGAGTCGTTTCACCTTTCAGACATAAAGACTTGTGTTCCCAGGCTAAAAGACTTGAGTAAAGAAGTTTAATCAGTAACTTATACGTTTTTTAAACACAGGTAGGCTAGGCTATATTTTGCCATCTCTCCATAGAAACATGCACCAAATCAATATAGCCTCCCACAGAGTAAGCTTACTTACTAACTTTATTGCATTTATTCAAAGAGAGAGAAAGTGACCATTAAAACTGATTTCGACTAATTAGGCTACACCATAACTAATTTGGATAGTAGATGCTAGCCCACTCCCGAAAGTGTCAACAGTACTAGATAGCCTTGTAGCTAAAATGAGTTACCTAGAAAATGTCACTTTGTTAGGTTACCTAAACATCCATGTTAGATGACAAACACCTACAATTGTATTTCTAGTTTTCCTCTTCAGAGTATTGAGAACAACATTCAGACCAACTTTATTGTAGGCTAGTAAACGTTATTGTGTACTCACCTGGCAAAAGACAAGAATTCGTCATCATTTTCAATCTGGAGCTCCATCTGATTTCGCTAACTAGAGTCAAATCTGTCTAATCCTGGCTGCCACACACCTCGAATACCTGCGAAAACAAAGGGAAAGAGGATTAAGTGTTAGGGTATCTTGCAGTTTCGTATCAGCACATACTTAGCTGTAGCTGTTAACATGGTCTTTTTGCTATCTTGATGAGTCTAGCTTGAATTTAATAACTGCTAACCTGTCAGGTCAGGTTGGCTAACGTTAGCTAGCAGCTAGCATTCTGTCAACTGAATGTTTTCTATTTCATTCATATTACTATGAAAGAGTAAGAATAAGATTACAATATTTAGTCAAAATATGTACAACAATAGCAATATGGTGACGACAACATTCAGACAACGTGTACCTAAAGTCAAGAATCCACAGAGAGAACTGTAGGCTTACCAAATGTTTCAGGTAATATGTATGCTGGCTAGCCAGCTGGTGTTTACCCTCACGTGACCTCCAGGTAGTTAGGCTGATAAGCAAAACAACTGTGCATTTTATGACTAAAGCATGAACGTTTCACCATATAATTTTCACCCCCTAAAGTTTAATTTCAGATGTGGAGGCACTTCAGATCTGACCTCTGGGCCTAGATATTTGCTGTAGGCCTACAATATAAACATATTTTTACAAGTCATTCCAGAATTCTAATGTGAAGAATAAGCAGCAGCTGCAGTCACAAGCCTGCAACCTCAATCGATTATTCAGGTATTTTAAATAAACCATGTGATGGAGTTTAGGTGAAATCAAATTAATTATACGATCATTTATATTCATATTCATCATTTAAATGAGGATATTTTTCCCTATGAATTTTCTAACAATGGGTGCTGAGTAGCGAACAAAGTCCAAAGCTGTGTTCGAAAAGTTCACTCGTTCACTATGTAGTGCACTATGTAGTGAATCAGCCATTTTGTAGTGGTGTTCGAAATTTAACTGTTACGTTCGTTCACTACTTTCGTCCCCTACAAATTCGTCGCGTGATATGCCTAAATGTAGGGTACAGAAGCTGTACACTACTTGGACTAACCTTGACCATAATGCATTGCGGACCATCGCGATTCCCGGGAAAAGTCAAAACAGCAGTCTCTGTAGCCTGCCAGCTGACAAGACGGACAACTCTCTACAAATGTAAGTGATGTTTTGTTGTTGATGGTTAACGTTATGGTAATGAATTCACCCCTGTGTAGCCAGTTGAGTCAGAATTTAGTCATCTCAATATTATTTTAATTAACGTTACGGTTGGTTTACTTAACGTTAAGACAAAGTTAACGTGTAATACTAACACGACCTACCTCAGCTGGTTTGACGTTGGCGTTATGATAGCCTACTGCATAAGTTAGCCCACGTTAACGTTAGTTGAAAATACTCTAATTATCATTGCACTGAACGGCTTACTCACATGTAATGGTAATGTCACAACAACTTTGTTATCCTACAAGCTAACGTTAGTTATATCGAAGCATCGTCACCATTTCGTCTCAACAACACAACACTAGTTTCTTTCACTAACGTTAGCTGAAAAAACACACGGGACATCAGGCCACACACAACGTTAGCTACCTTTTCATCCTCGCTTCCTTTGATTGATGTCAGGTAGCCTAGTTTGATTAAGAGTTTAACGGTATCACAAATCCACAAAACTTGCAGTCATTTAACCTTGACTAGCACGGCTATCCTTCAGCAATAAAACAAATTATGAACTCATGGGGGTCTGTCCTATCAACGGTATCAGTGAATGAACAAATGGATTCGTCCATGAATTGGTGCTAACAGAGATTGATAGTTTTTTTTTTCATTAGCCTACATTAGGGCTACATTTAGCAGACACTTTTTGTCCAAAGTAACTTACTGTACATGTCAACTACATTACAAGGGATTACAAGGCATTGTCACTCAGTTTTGTAGCACAATCATTGAAACATGGGGGGATTTACTTGAATTACATTACTTTATTATTAATGAGATGCATTTTTGCTCAGGGTCTGATGAGGACATTGGCCGCCTCAAGCTGAGGTAGAACAAGAAGAGGATCTAATCTCCAGCAAAAGGAATGCTGCCCAGCATGGATGGAAGTAAGTTGTTGTAAATAAATACATCAAATACATAATTAAAATGACAAAGTAACAGTACATTCATGCACATCTTATCTATAGTATTTTACTGCTCCTTTAGTCATGTTGATTTGTTGATTTGCTTTGTATTTTCCTGTTTACATTGTATTGTATGTTGTGTGTGGTGTCTTAAGCTGCCGGGACCTTGAATTTCCCCTTGGGGATCAATAAAGTATCTATCTATCTAAGTGATATTCATGTAAAATTGTTCTTGAAGGGTTATCCTGAAGGAGATGGGGCTGGAAGCAGTGGTAGAACCTAAACAAACCCGCTACAAAGTAAGTAGTTTGTGGCAAGGCCAAGGTTTACTATGACATTTAATTAAATATAAGAATGATTTGTTTAGTTTCTAATTTGTTTGACATTTCACCTGTGTAGGGAAGGCATGCATGCCAGTTGTAATGTAGTGGTTAAAGAGCTGGGCTAGCATTCAGTAGCCTAAAAAGTTGCATTTTCAGTACCCTAACTGTGACCACATTGAATGTTACAGGAGCTCAAAAAGCCCCCACTGGGCATCGTGGACTGACCCTGGGTAGCCAACACAAATGTCAAGAAACAGCCCCTTGTTGTTGCATACTGCCTGTAGTTAAAATGGAAAAAGGTTTTCTATTTAAATTGCATGATTGATCTTGTGATGGAGGCTTGATGCGAACATGGCAGCCATCAATGCTGTAATGGGCACCAAATAGGACACCTGACTGCAGCACTTCATATCAATATACCACACTTCTCCATGCACTCCGCAACACTCACAATACTTCTCAACTTTTATACACACACACACACACACACACACACACACACACACCTAACTGCCCTCCTACTCCACCTTAACCTAACTCCCTCACTTCACTGCATCATAGAAGGCAACATACATGCACAGTAGGCGAAGGAACTGACTTCTTTATGCTACATTAGTAATCATATGCATGTGACAAATAAACATCCTTGTATCCTTGTAAATAAAGTGTCACTGATAAACTACTAAGTGTGTTTTATTTTTGTAGTATTTAAGTTGTCATAGTGAACTGCTTAAATAAGAAGTAAGATGGAAATGTTTTGTGTAGGCTACAACAACATGAAATATATAGGTTGTCGACCCCTCATTGCATGCCAATTGAAAGGCTACTTGGCTCCCCACGTCCACAGGAAGATCATGAAAAATAGGTGAGAACTCTGTGATCACAATATAAAGGATTATTTCAGGCAAAGACTGTTGTGGGACAAGACATTTACGAACACTTTTGCATATTTGTTGTTCCTATGCTCTACCTTGTGGATATTTTAAAAGAGGTATATTGTTAAATCCATTTTACTGCAAGACAGATCCTTGTGGCTCGTGAGATATTGCTGTAATTGTAATACTTTACTTTATACATTTTACTTTTTCAATAATCAAACTCAGAATTGGCAAAGGATGTCAGACCTTCTAGAAAAGATCAAGCATTTGAATGAAATCGTCTGCCAAGAAGGGCGCTAGCATTAACAGGAACGCTGCAGCCTAAATGTGTTGTTTCCCTTATTTGGTCAATGTTATGTCTGACGAGTAAAATATGAAGACGTCTCGCTCTTGCCATGTAATTTCATCTTCTTTGCCCGTGCACCAACACTTTGATTAAGTCACAAATGTCTGAATCGGATCCATTTCTAACGTTGCTCCTAAATGCTTTAAAATGATATAGCCTGGCTAACGCCACCACTTCAGGGCAGCATTGGGAACACCTAGGCTAGTTAAATTAGTTTACATTAGTCATGATCAGCAAGACGTGACCCCAGGGAAGTTTTAAAACGTTTAGCTAACGAATATGTCATGTTATACATAGCTCATATAGCCTGGGCTACTGTAGCATAATTAATAATACCTTTAGGATGACCAATTTTTTTTTATAATTTCGTAGGCTAGCAAATACAACAAGAAACGTAGCCAATGCAACCCCCATGTTTAGCCTAATATTGTAAGGTAGCCTACCTAAAGAAAGTTAATATATACACAGATACATATCACACGGTTTTATTTATATTACCATGTAGGCCTATATATTGAAATATTATTTCAATGCAGTTGAGAAATCCCAGCCTGTTTACTCATCTAAAAACAGCACCGTTGTTATCATGGCTTTACACGTGTGATAACGCGTTTGCGTTTGTTTATGCGACAGAGATAATTGACGAAAATCCGGCGCATTAATATGTGGCAGTAGTAACATCCCGAGTGTCCGAAATTAATTATCGCCAGCTCACTTGTCCCCTAGGTAGCCCCCTACATAGCCCCCCTATATAGCAAACACTATATAGTGAACAAGTGAGTGAGTGAACGAGTGAACATTTCGAACACAGCATATTTTTGTATGCCAACAACATTCTTTTCTCTCTAAGAATGTAGCCTAGCCTACTTGTGATGCTTGTTCAGATGTTCATAGCCTGCTCTATAAACTGCTTGATCTAGGGGACAAATAACATGAATTGCCTGTGTCTTAATGTTATGTTTTTCATCGGGTTTGTTTGTTTGTTTGTTTGTCTGTTATGTCTGTCTGTTTTTTTTTTTTTTTTATAATTATATTTATTTGGGATTTTCTTTCGCACATCAGTACAGTTTTTTAAATCAACATAATTCATGTTCATACATGTAGCTTACCAGTGCCACTTATTTATATTAGACACACCAACACTCATACACCAATACATACAGACAGTATAATACAGTACATCCACACCTTTTACTAACACTTTTACACACACACACACACACACACACACACACACACACACACATCCATCTTCATCCATATCTGTCCTGTTCCATCTCCTCTACCCATTGCTTTATAAGGAATCATAAATATCCTGCCATACTTTACAAAACTGTTTTTTTTTTTTTTCTGTCCTCATACATTGTCCTTTCTATGCTAAGGTAATATTTAAGCAGACCCTTCCATTCTTGCAGGGTTGGGGCCTGAGAATCTTTCCAGTGTTTTAAAATTAACTTTTTAAAAACCAGGGAAGAGAGAATAACCTGCCACCCTACAGGATATTTCAAATGGTCAGTTTTATGTAATATCCACTCCAGTGGTGTTAGTTTAAGGTTTATTTTGCCTATATCCGCCATCCAATTTTTAATTTCAATCCATGTTTTCTTTACTTTCTCACATTCCCAGAAAGCATGAATAATTGTATCCGTTTCTTTGTGACACTTAACACATAGAGCAGAGGCAGAAGGATCAAATTTCTGTATTCTGTATTTTGTATAATATATTCTTGTCATGATTTTATATTGTATTAAACGTAGATTTTCATTGGTAGTCGCACTATTTGTAACATTTAAACATTCTTTCCAATATATATTTGCGTTTGTAGTGTTGAAATCTTTATCCCAGCTATTATAGATTTTCTGCAAGGAATAATTTTCCATTTGTGCCTTAATCAAGCATTCGTACAGCTTACCTATCAACTTTTTTCCTGGGTTGATCAGTATATGCTCTATAACAGATGGACTGGTATCAAACTCAAACTCAAAATGTAAATTAACCCAGCTCTTCAGTTGTAAATATCTAAATAATTCCGTATTAGTTAAATTATACTTACTTTGGAGCTGATCAAAGGACATTATTTTATTTTGTGATATAATATCGGAAAGTTTATTTATTCCTCCTTTTTTCCAGGACTCCCAGTTTAGTTTTTCATTCTGGATTTTAATATGGGGATTATTCCATAGGCATGTAGCTCGTGGTATATTAATACGGATTCCTGTAATGGTTTTAATTTTTTCCCATGCCCTCAATGTACTATTTATTACAAAGTTACAGTTTTTAGTTTTACGCTTAGAAAACATTGCCATAAGGAGATTGTCTGGTTTAAGTTGATGGTTTTCTATGTTTATCCAAGGTTCATCTAATCTATTAACAATAGAGTTTATATAGTAAAATTGAGCTGAGAAAAAGTATAATTCCATATTTGGTAAATTTAGACCTCCCTCCTTTCTGCTGTTCTGTAGGAGTTTTCTACTAATTCTATTGGACTTGTTTGACCAGATGAACGAGCCAAACAGTTGGTTTATAGTTTTAAAGAAAGCTCTTGGAGGTGTTACAGGTACTGTTTGAAAAATGAATAAAAACTTCGGTAACCATATCATTTTAATCAAATTAATTCTACCAATTAAATTTAATGGGAGATCCATCCACTTATCTATACTCAATCTCAGTTCATTAATTAAAGAAAGATAATTATCCTTGTATAATTTTGTTTTGTTTGAACTTATATAGCATCCCAGGTATTTAATTCTGTCTTTTTGCCATTTAAAGTTTTGTAATTCTTTGTTAGAAGATAACAATTCCGTTATTGGCAAAAGCTCTGTTTTTTCCATATTCATTTTATACCCTGACATTTTAGAGAATGTATCTATGATTTCTAAAAGGTAAGTAATGGATGTATCTATCTTAGTCAAGTACAACATAAGATCATCTGCAAACAAACTTAACTTGTAGGATTGTCCACCCACCTCTATACCACTTACCTCCTTGGACTGACGAATTTTCTGAGCCATTGGCTCAATGGCCAGAGCAAATAGCGTTGGCGAAAGTGGGCATCCTTGCCTTGTCCCTCTTGTTACCTGGACTCCATCGGAAAGGACCCCGTTGGTATATACAAACGCAATAGGTGACTTGTAAATCATTTTAATTAAATTAATAATTTCTAATGGAAATTGGAATGCAGCTAGCACATCATATAAATATAACCATTCAAGGCGGTCAAAAGCTTTCTCGGCATCGACCGCCATTAAGGTTAAATCTACTTTTTGTTTCTTAGCCCATTGTATTAGAGATATGCAGGTTCTAACATTTGTTTTCAAATTTCTATGTGGTATGAAACCAGTTTGGTTATGATGAATAATTGATGGTAGTACCTTGGCCATTCTATTATTTATTACCTTTGTTATTATCTTATTGTCACAATTAATCAAGCTTATGGGTCTAAAATTTGAGGGTTTGTTTGTTAGTTAGTTCGTTTGTTTGTTTGTCTGTCTGTTTGCAAGATAACTCAAAAAGTTATGGATGAGTTTTGATGAAATTTTCAGAAAATGACCCAAGGGAGTGATCTGGATCACCGTCTGGATCCAGGAGGCGGCTGAGGTCTGCGCTTTTGGAGTGATCTTCTAGTTTTATTTTTGTTTTAGTTAATTTTGGGGCTTTTTTACCTATTTTTTTTTTTTGAGAGAGAGAGAGAGAGAGAGAGAGAGAGAGAGAGTGTGTGGAAGGGAGGAGTAGAGAGGAAATGGTTGGGAAGTAGGACTGAGAAATTAGGGCCTGTTCGCTATGGTAGGGAAAAGTTGCTGCTTTGCACCAACTCATCACATGGACACTGTCACTTAACCCTCAATATGATATGAAAGATTATTGAAATAAATAAATGGATTCAAAAGTCTACCGGATCGAAATGAACTTTAGTTTCTCGTATGCATGCATGTGCCTTGTAGACTTTGCAAGACTGTCTTAGCAGCATAACAGCATATTGGATTTGCCTCCACCATGTGTTTGTCTGCACTTGTGTATATCTGAATGAGCATTTTTGTGTGCGTGCAGATGTAGGTACATATGTGTGTGTGTGTGTGTGTGTGTGTGTGTGTGTGTATCGCTAGAATGACACACTTTCACTTCTCACATATTTCTTATCACTAACAAATGGCTGGAGCATTATGTACACACACACATACACACACACACACACACACACACACACACACACACACACACACACACACACACACACACACACACACATTTAATGCAACTTTGTTATCTGTCTACAAACACCATCATATTTTGGGAACACAACTTTTGGGAATAAAACTGACTTGTTTTTGTTTTGTTTTTATCTCTGAATAAATACATTTGAATGACTGTATCAATGCTAATAAAGCAATCCAATTCAAAGCACAATCTAGCTGGTTGGCACATAGCCTACTGGACCTTGCTTCATTGCTACACTCCCTCTTTTGTTTTCTAAAGTGCCCCTGTTTGTTTCCACATGCTGAAGAACTCTGCAGACAGTACAGAGGAACCTAGAGCACACATTTACAAGATACCCTAGTGCCAATCTAAAACTGAACAATTAGTTGGCTTTTTGAGATATGAAGGGTTATCAATTAATGTAAAAAACAATAATCAGGTGTTATAATTCAATCTGTAAGGTGTTAATAGGAGTACATAGTTCATATCAGGCTAAACTAATCAGGTTTGAAGGCCTACTGCATTTTAATGATTAATTATTTAATCTAATTACTTTGTTTCCTATAAATCCAGACCACAATGAATATGAGACTCGCAGAGCAATGTAGGCTAACCCATATTATTTTGGGAGTATTTTATTTTTATATGGATGAAAGCCAGGTCAACACAGTTAGACTCAGGGCAGACTTCACTACTTTTTTATATTGAGAATGCTATTTTGAGGCACTTTAGTTTACTCTAATGCAATTTCACTGTAGTTTTTACAAACTCAAATTAGACCAAGAGGTAAATGCTATTAGATAACTGTGCCTCAGCTCTTAAAAAATCTGTGACTCGTCTTTATGGAAAGCGACGTCATGTGGGACATAGGGGCAGTGCTGTCCTGTGAGCGTGAAGAGGTGGAGCCTACAGGGGAAGAAGGGTGACGGGGCCGCACGCGAGGCTGCGGGCAGCGGCAACTTTTTAATCTATCACCTTATTCTTTAAATTTATTTATGGTTTATTATTTAGGGTCATACGTAACTGTCGCGTCAACTATTGGAGTGTCCAAGCCCTTCTCATTCTAAGTTTTTCGGTGTACTTTTTTGGCAGTCACTTGGAAGGAAAGATTTTGGGGACTTGTTCGGAATTTTGTCTTGGTGACCAGGCGTGGAACGGAAAATCTATTCTTTTTCTTTCGTCTGTTTGGTCAAGACAGCGTGTTTTAAAGTTTACAAAAGTTTACGTCGTGTTCTTCTTCGACGTGCTGTACTGGTGTACTTTCACTTCATGTCTGATGTATGGGCAACCCGAAAAAACTGACTGGACTTAACTTTTTATTCCGTCGTCGAGAGCAGTGATCCGCTTGCCAATTATCTGGGCAGGTGGTAGGCAAAGCTTTAGAGTATTTTCTGAAGTTTTTCTCTGTAGTTATTCGAGCTTTTCAAACTTTTAAAGCAGTTGGAGTTGGGATTTGGTCGTTTTGCAATCACCAGGAGCATTTATTGCAGGAAATAAGATAATTTAACTGGTAAGTATCCTACTTTTAACTCCTACATCATCCATCTGGAATCTCTTTCGCTCTCTCTCTCCCTCTATCTGTCGTCCGTGTAATGGAAAGGGAGGGCACGATTACTTTAAAACTGTTTTAAAATTGTGAGCAGAATTCTCAATTAGGATGTAGACCCATACTAAATCACAGGCAGACTACTAAATCACACATCTACTCCACGAAGTTCTGTGTGTTTGTCAACGTTTCTTAAAAATAGTAGAACTGCGTGCCCTATCTATTTAACATGCCACTGGTGTGGCCTACAGCCTATTTTTCTAGTTCAGCAGAAGCACAGACTTCATTGACTTTTAACGACTTTTCTGATTGACTTAAAGACTTTAAAGTTGAGAGATATGGTATCGTCGACGACCACATATCCTAGTTGAAGGCCGTCATCTGGTTTGTTTACACTGATGAGTGGCCGTTTCATCATCATTGTGTTTACCAAACCATGTGACCGGTGATCTGATAGAAGGTAGCTCACAGGTGATCTAGTCTGGTGATGTTTTTACAACTAAAACTAGTCTCTTGTGGTCTCTTGCTCATTGATGATTGACTGTCTTGCATTTTTCCTCTAGCATTTGTGAGACAGGTTAGGCTATTTGTGCAGTGAAGATAAATCAGTGAAGTGAGACTATAGCACTCCACATGTACAATAGGCTCCCAGTGGAGGCCTTTGTCTCTAAAGGGGCATTTGTAAGTCATCTCCTCCCCATGAAGTCAGTTTTCTAGGCTAGTGGTTGAACAGCTCTTTGAAATGTTTTGTAGCTATTTTATTTTCATGTAATTAGTCGCCCTGTGAAAGCCGGATTGCACTCTCAGTTTTAAGGGGTCTGATTTCCAACCACAGACAACAAAGCAGCCTTAACATAGTTTGAACGTATCATGAAGTTCAGTTGTCTTTCACTGGGTTGCAGAGAAGAGTGTGTGTGTGTGTGTGTGTGTGTGTGTGTGTGTGTGTGTGTGTGTGTGTGTGTGTGTGTGCATGCGCCAATGCAGCATGTAACGTCATTTAATCTCCATGTGATTCTGTTTATCCTCTAACAAGGTGCTTGCAGGTTTGTCAGCCCTGGTAGGTTTGAAACGTGGTTTTGCGTGGTTTCCTTAAATCTGTTCTTCAGCTGAATTGCTTGCAGGCTGTAGAACACGACGCTGTGTGCGAACCGTTTCCCCGTCTTGTGGTCTCGTCTGCTGGACGAGGCTTTTATTACATGGGAGACATAATAACAGGCATGAGGTACATTCCTCAAGCTGACTCACAGGATCTCTCCCTGCCTCGCGCGCTCTCTCTCCCTGTATGCCCCTCTTCTCTTTCTCACTTGATATTCTCTCTCATCTTCAGTTCTCTCTTTTCTTTCTGCACAGGGCCCTTCTTTTTTTGCTGTTTTTCGATCCCACCTCTTTTTCAAGTCCTGCAGACACTGGAATCACTCATGTGGAATATTTTTAGCAAAAAGGCCTATTTCATGTGTCATCGCCACGAGCACAAGCTTTTTTGACATGCTGAGTTCATTTCGTATGCCTAGCTTCACTCAAACACATCAGTATGATCCGAACATCTTAAAATGACCCCACCCCCCCCTTAGCCGACCCCTTAGAGAGGGACTGAGTGCCTCGCCATGTAATTGGCTGCTGTGTTTTCGACTCTTGTTTTCGCCGCACTCACCACTAATATGTCTCTAACACTACACGGACGGCAGAGAACAAGCGCTGGCAGAGGCATCAAAGAGCAACGAGTGCCAGTCATCTGAATCCGGGGTAAACAAACAGGCCGGGCGCTTCACCGAGCGCGCTCTCCTATGAAAGTGGATCAGCCGTGTCCGGTGCCAGGGCGACACTTGGGGGAGAGATAAAGACGGGACATAATCAAACTCAAATTAACGTTCTTTCCTTCGTGTCGGAACTGATCGCAGGCCTGTGGAACTAGAATGAAACGAGTAGTGGTCGGCTGATTTGCTATGCAAATGATTTTTGTATAGGCTGTACCAGGAGCTGTTAGAGAAAGATAATGTGTTCCAGTGTGCGCTGGACTGTTTGTAAATTGGAATGATCTGGATCTGGATAATACAGTGTGTATAGTAGTGACTATATGTAGCCATGTTTGGGCCACCTCCACCTGTTAGAATAGACGTTGATTACAGAATTATTCGGATATACACACAGACACAAATGTAAACATATTGCTGTGGTAGAATAATCGGTAAAGCACAACTTTTTCAAATGTTGTTGACATATTACTTTGACATATTACTTTGAAGTATTCTAATCCCAAAGTCAGCTAAATGTTAACTTTGCACAAAGTTTATGCATGGCAATTAGAAATATTAGCATTTGTAAACAGTTACTGTGTCAGTGAAGTGTAGGCCTGAAACACCACGTTTAATCTGGTCCTCCCAGACGAGCGCAGTTGAGCGCCATCATAGCCTGTACCGGCTCAATTCTACTGCTGTTGCCTACACAAAAGCAGACTTTACACTGCATGATCAAAGCTCCTTATGACTTCTCCCCACATGAAGAGGATTACGGTGAAGGTGCGCTGACTGCCACACACACACACACACACACACACACACACACACACACACACACACACACACACACACACACACACACACACACACATCAGCTGTAGTATTTGTCTGTGGAAAGAAAGAATGGCAAGAGGCGTGTGGATGGGGTGAGGGCTCTGCCTCTCGCTCGCCAGCTCGCTCGGTCACCTGCTGCTGTTGCGTAAGGCTGTGGCTGCTCCAGCCTGTGGAAGCTATGCCTGTTATGTTTGTTATGCGTGCCATGCAGGCATGCTCTGTTTGCGGACAGACCGTCTTGTCTGCATTAGGAGGGCGTCGCCGGACTTGTTTTAGACGGCCGCTTTTTTCTCTGCAGGGCTGTTCCTCAGGAATTGGAGATAAGGAGTCGTCCATACCCACAGGCACATTCCAAAGGGACTGGTCTCTTAATGATGACACCTTCTTGTTGTCACCCAGCAGGCCCTGTGATCCTCCCAAAACAAGTAGCCAGAGTTATGTCACATCAGCATACATCATCTGCTTAGGACGTCCACATGCTTACTGTGTAGGTGAGAGTTTCTAGGAAGATTGTTTCTAGATGTGTTTTTGTCTTACCCCCTTCACGAGGCTACTACCTGCCCTGAGACTGAGACTGTTTTTAAAAGACAGAACTGTTGAGTAATTGTTCAATCATCCCATGCTGAGGTTTTGCAAGAGCTTGCATCAGTGGAGTGCTTCTCTGACCTAGTCGTCTCTCAAGCTGGGAACACCTGTTTGTTGCCCTCAACAACAAGTGGCAGACAGGCGGAGAAGAATGACGGGAAATATTAGTATCTCAGTGAGCGAGCGAGGGAGGGAGGGAGTGTACGAGGGTGCAAGCGAGTGCAAGGGCTGGCGGAGTGTCGGACAAACGAAGGCCGGTGAGCTTGGCCTCGAATTGACGTGGCTACTTTGAAGTTGGCTCCGGCTTTGCTTTTGCCTCAGGTTGCAATGAAAAGACCAAAGAACGCACATTACCCGCCGCCCTGTCTGACGTGGCTGGGTATTTGGGCTGTGCGCCGCGCCGGCTTTCAGCAAAAGCAAAGGATTTTCCATCAAAGGGTTTCTGTATAAAGTGCATTCTGTTTCGCTGGGTTGTGCAAAGTTTATCTGTAATGTCTTTTCTTTAATGTGTTGCCACAATAATTACACATCTGCTCTCTCTCTCTCTCTCTCTCTCTCTCTCTCTCTCTCTCTCTCTGTGCTCTAGGGAGAGAAAGAACGAGAGGAGAGACAGGAATGCCAGAGGCCAATATGGCGTCGGCCTCGGTGAAGGTGGCAGTGCGGGTCCGGCCCTTTAACTCTCGTGAAACCAATCGAGCGGCCAAGTGTGTCATCCAGATGCAGGAGAAATCCACATGTGAGTGAAATGCAAAACACACACACACACACACACACACAGAGAGACTCTTACACAAACATACACACACCCCCATGCTACGTTGGCCTGCCTTTGTGAAATGTTTGGCATCGGTTTGTTTCCCGAGCTGTTTGCCTATTTTCCCATTAGATTAGATCACAGTGTGGGTGTTGTGTTGAGCATGCGTTGTGGACCGTATAAATATAGCCCCATTGTTGTCAGTCGCACTGAGTCCTCTAAGAAGCGAGAGCCCTGATACTGATAATACGTGGCTATTCCCTGGAGCTCTGTTTGGGGGCTCGTGCTCACGCTCTCCCACATCCATCAGTTTAGACAAATGGCAATCCTTAGTCTCTTCTCGGCTGTTTAATCTGCCTTACGTCTATTGTTCTCCACGAGCCGAGGCCCGGAGCTGTCAAAAACGCACACCAGCCAAGTGAGGCTCCTGCGTGTGATGAGTGCTCTCTAGTTCAGGTTACACAACACTTTTCCACCCAGGGCTTCCCACCCCTCCTTTGCCTCTCTCTTTCTCTCGCTCTCTCTTCTCTCTCTTTCTCTCTTTCTCTCTCTCTCTGTCCCTCTCTCTCTCTCCCCCTCTCTGTCTCTCTCGCTTTCTCTCTCTCTCTTTCTCTCTCTCTCTCGCTCTCCCTATCTAAAGAATCTGCTCAGCTGGCAGTCTGTTTGGCTTGACCTCCCTCCAGTACAAACACGCTGATGTTTGACAGGCCAAGGCTGGGGCTTCGCCATTGTTTCGGTGGCGGTCTGCTCTCACTCGATGGAGGCCGCCGCCGCCCCGCGTTTCCTTTAACCGCCCCTTAGATGTGGGACCGAGGCCCAGCAAGCCCTCCTACTCAGCATGTCCCATTATAGCCAGCGGAGAGAGAGAGGGCTTTGTTAGGGAACCTCTGGAGAAAGAGAGAACTCGTGCAGACCAGACAGATATCTACAGAAGGCCTCACAATTACGAACCAAGTTTGCCTGATGTTTTGGTGTTTTATTATTTGTTTTATTTGAAGCTAAGTATGCTTGGTTTCAAAGGGTTCTTATAGATTATTCTCAAAATCTTAAATGCTAAATAGACATACTATGCAAACTTTGAAAGTCAGCTAAGGGCTGAATTCTGAACTTTTTATTTTTATGTCTACAGTAAGTAAAGCTACTTTTTGTTTATCTGTGTTACAAATGAGATTATAATCCAGATTATTTCCATGGGCAGGCATCTCTAACCCCAGGCAGCCCAAAGACTCCAAGAACTTCACGTTTGATTACTCCTACTGGTCACACACCTCGGTGAGCAACCCTTCCGTTGAAACTCCTCCCGTTGATTGTCTGTCTGTCTTCTCATAGCTGACTCAGAGTGACTTCTCACAGTGACTCACGTGGTATTAAATTACACGATTCAATCATGAAAGTAAGCATCCTGAATACACGAGACTCAGGGATGTAGTCGTAACATAAGAGGTGGGTAAACTATGAGTTCTGTGAACACGCCACGGTGAGGTGGACTGCACCATATGTTGTCGGATTTTTAAAAATCATGTTTGATGATGGTGGAGGTTATTGAGTAATGTTTATAACAATACCAACGGTACTAAATGGTTGTTGATGAGTACATATTGTGAATGTGGATAATGCAGTGCAATTTTTCGATGTTAAAAGTTGCAATTGGGGAAAAAAACATGCAGGCATACTCTTATAAGAGATGGATAAAATCTATTTCTGAAATTTCAGAGGTGGCTAAACTGCGTTTACTTGCGTTTAGCCTCCACTACATCCCTGGAGACTATGATACACAGTGTCCATTGGTGATGTCCTTTGTCCTTTGCTGATGTTCCCTCTCGCTGACCACAGGCGGAGGACCCATGTTTTGCCTCCCAGAGGCAGGTGTACCTGGACATCGGCGAGGAGATGCTGCTGCATGCCTTCGAGGGCTACAACGTGTGCATCTTCGCCTACGGCCAGACGGGGTCGGGGAAGTCCTACACCATGATGGGCAAGCAGGAACCCGGGCAGCAGGGCATCATTCCACAGGTACCTCAGCACGAGAGAGGGAGATGGGAAAACAAACAAACAGGAGACATAAAAAAGAAAAAAGGATCACCGCACACCATTGGACTACACTTTTAAGATTTTATTACTGAGCAACGCAATGGTGATCCTTTTTTCTTTCTTATTAATCGTGAACCTGCAAGTCACCAGCACCCAACGACCCAACTTAATTGGCTGTGCAAGGGGATTTTGGATTTTTTGAGTTGAACAGGAGACATACTTTAACTTTGGTTGGCTGAGGTTTTTATGTTTGCTGCCTACTTACTGCATGTCATTTAATTTGGAAATATTGTGGCACAGGTTCAGATTTGGATATGGCTTCCATGCAAAATACAATCAGACCATTTAGGCAGCTCAAACAAGTAGGCCAAGTCTGTGAGCAATTTGTATGTTGACATTCAGCCTTGAAATATGTGACTTCCTGTTGGCAGACTAGTACTCTGACCCTGGGAATCATGGGAGTTGTATTTCACAGGGCACATAAATAGCTAATGTCTATGTATAGAGCCATGCAGCTGTGTAGTAACTGATATTTAAAGCAGGCAAGCAGATGTATTTTTAGAGAAATACCGAATTTATAAATATGCAAAAGCCACATTGTTACATGTTTGTTGGGAACATGATCTGAACAAGTAGACGTAACGTGACTACTTGATGCTGAAACGTCTGAGTCTATATTAGGTTAAGCCTCGTGAAGCCATCCTTTGTGAAGCACCAATCTAATGTACAAGGCCTTCTGTGTATCAGTGCATTTGATTTTTCAAGATCAAATCTTCTTGTTCAAAAACATCTTTATTTCACCCATTTATTACTTTTGGAAAGATTCTGGTGTTTTTTTTAAGACCCTCATGTTCTGTCACGTTCTGTTCTCAGCTGGTGCAATGCTGGTGAAACGCTGATGTAACAGTCCTATGTCTGTACTTTCTTGTTGCAGCTATGTGAGGATCTGTTCAAGCGCATTGTGGACAATGTTGACCCCGACGTGTCCTTCTCAGTGGAGGTGAGAGAGCAGCCACGGGCCTCACCACAACACATAACACACCCATACACACACATACACACACACATGTGCATATATGTACACATACACAGCTCTGCTCCCACCTGACTGGAAGAACCAGGAAGTGGGAAGCTCAGCCAGTAACAACAAGGAGGGGGAGGGGGAGGGGGAGGGGGAGGGGGTTGAGTTTCAGGATGAGGTGTTGAATGTGACAACTGCACACAAGGGCCATTCCCAGTATCTTATTTCAAATCTCATCTCGCATACAGTACAGAATACATGGAATGAATGTTTGCTTCGCACAAGTGCATTTGGAATGTCTGCCTTGCACAAGTGCATTTGTTCTTAAGTACTTTTCTAATCTAAATACAAGTCGATCAATATTTCCCCTCACACCTGCCCTCGTGTGCCAGTCAAATCCTGCCTTATCTCCTGGTGGCATTAAACATCTGCTCTGGGGCAGTGTGCCACGCAAACACGAGCTTTGTCGATTGTTCTCCGTGGCCAGTGGCCACTTCAGGAGTCGTGCTGTTGATGTTTGCCCGTGCTGCGCACACTAGGTTCTTGTTAAAAACATTCTTTCGGCGCTGTGTCATCACCGTGCCGGGGATCATGAACTCCGATCGCTGCCAAGCTAACTTAAAGTGCGTGCGTTAACTTAAAACTTTTATTATTATTTATTGGATAATGGTTAGATAGCTCAGTGAAGATATAATTACCATTAAAAGTATTACTATAATTGCAATACAGTAACATTTATAGCCATTTCTGTCAAAATCACATTTTAAAATCATAGCCGAGTTATGACGTCAGAAGAGTGAGTCCTGCCACGAAAGTTCTATTTAAGTATTATGCAATATGGAGAGTTTTGAGTCTGAGGAGATCCAAAATCTCTCTCAAACCTCTATAATGGCACCCAGCCATACAATTTTGAGCATCCCAGACATGAGAGGGATGAGGGACTAAACACAAATATTAAATAATTCCCATTAAGGAATATAAATATCTGGTGTGAAGAAAACCATGTGCTGGTGGAGTCAGTTGTCTTGGTAAGTAGCCTATAACTTGGCCAAAGAACGATAGCAGCTACTTTTTTCAAATTCTCACTCTCATCAATTTTTAATAAAGCCAACTCAAAAGTTCAGACACTTTAAATAGCAAACATGAAGATTAATTTGGAGGCATAACTTGCAAAATAGGCCTATCCAATGTAGAAAAATGCGCCTTCACTAAAACACCTTGAAAGTAGCCTACAGCTAATTTAGCCAATCGTCCTCCCTCTTAACATTCACCTGACCTTCCTTATGCTTCATTCTTCATTTAAATCTGTCTGAAATACACCATATGACCTCTAGTGTTCAACGTAACTCTTTCCACTACGCTTTGTGTGCATTTATGACAACTCCCAACTCCGACAGGCGCTCGGTGTCCAGGGACGCACCTCCAGTGTATGCTGCTTGTAGGATGTGCTACCGTTGTGTTTAGCATTTCTGAATGACACGTTTGTGCTGTTTCTGCAAGCTAAAATGCTGCTACCAGCCACCCACTATCCAATGTTTAATCGAGGAATCCCAGGTGGTGCATACAGGCTGGACTAGCCTATTTCAAAACGGAGAGGTGAAATGAAATAAACAACATGAATATGTCCGGTTTTTGTTTTGTTTTTGGCTCAGCGATTTTGGTTGACTACGGTATGCGAAATATTGTGCGCTGAGATAGCACATAGCCTAACAGTCGTTGTACATGACAGTGAATTGTCCGTTGTCTTTTCCACTGCACTTGCATGGTAGCGCAACTCAACGGGTAGCCCAATTCGACACAACACCGGGTTATTATCAATTCATTGAAAAGCGCATAATTGTCAGACTGGTGCGAGACGTTGTAATGAGCAAATCATGGTGCTACCATGAGTGATGACCGATTGTTGGAGAGGAAGAGAAAGGAGTTATCATAGCCTACCTTATCGTTATGATTGATAATGTTTATGTAGGCATTGCCAGCCCATGGTCTCAGCTGTAGAGAACTTGTGCAGAGAAGCGTGGGTTCTGGGCCCTATTGACCATTACCCTCTGCCAGACAAACATGCCCTGACTTTGAGGCATGGTATGAACCCACTTTGTTCTCAAGATTGCCTACCAAACTTCAGGCAGGAATGATCCTACAGACTAGTAGTCATCAGTATGCTTACACATTCACATTTTTTTTTTGGTATTCATTTCATTATCATCAGAGCAGTACTCTAGTGAACAAATCAAATTAATTCTGCAACAGCATATGAAAAATAATCCAGCTGTCCATATCTAGTTTAACTGTTACATCCCTATCCGTGGCAATACCACTACACAGCATACAGACAGGTACGTTGGGCCTATGGCATTCTGGGGAGGCACATCCGGAGGCCCTCATTCTTGCTTCAGCCATCAGAAGACATTTTCAAGCAGTTTCAAGAAGGTGGAATGTACAAATGTTTTAATTGGCCAAGATCAATAATAGCAATAATAATAATAATAATTCTGATCACAAGCTGTCATATTGTGTGAAAGTAGCAAGGGGGCTATTTACTGACTACTTGTCCTAACTTAAACAGAAAATAAGCTATACTGGCTGGCAGTCAGGAAACAAAATGTGTACAGAAGTTCAAACACAATACACAGAAAACATAAATTCTATTTAAAGAAAAATTGTTTATTGACTGAAGATTGCAATATGAAGAGCAAAATTAAGAGCATTTATTTTACAATACATGTGGGGTTGAAGCTCCTCAAGGATGGGAGCTTACCTATGAAGGAAGGTTGATGCAAATGCACTCACATGATATACCCAAACTTGACTAGGTCATGGATCATTACTATAAATGTAAAGGTCAATTTAAAGAATTAAAAAAAATGGTATGCATACTAGATGCATCCTAGAGCTGGTGGAAATGGGGAGATTATCAGAAGGCTGAATTAACTAACCCAGTCAGCACAAATAGAGACAAATACGTCTCCGAGACGCCTGGAAAAGATCTGAACAGCTTAATTACATCGCGTTCCATTTAGAACGTCTTATTTTGATCTTACAAACAGCGGCGGCATCTCACTGAGAATGTGTGTCGTAGTTCTAGATCTTTATCATATTTAATACCTTTATAAGATCTTTGGAAGACGTTAGGGAGATGGATGTCCTATTATGACGTATTGATGAGCATCTGGGATACGGCTGCTAAACGCTGTTTGAAGAACTTAGCAAGACGTATCAGATACGTCTGCCAGATGAGCAAACGCTCTCTAGAATATATCTTGCAGCCGTCCAGCAGACCTTTCGAACACATCTGCAAGACGCCTTGCAGACGTTCTTGTGCTTACTGGGAAGACAGTAACTGTAAATACAAATGTTTATGAAATCATACTTTATACAATATATTACAGTTGTGTTACACATAACGCCACATTCACACCAGATACGTGATGTACGTTCCAGCACAGCTGATATGTGTAGGCCTACGTGTGTCCATCTGTCCATCTAAACCTAGCAGATGATGGGGTGTAAATGACGTTTATGTCTGTAAAATAGATTATTGACCACTAAGGGGAAATTCAAGAAAGAAGGATAGGTGAGATTACTCTGCACATTCAGGACATCCTTGTCTTTCTCTTTATTCAGAGGCTTCCCATCTTCCATATTCATGCCATCATCATAGTCCATGGGGTCATATGGTTGCCAATGTCCTGCAGTTGGCTGCTTCCACCAGTTGTGCCATCTAAAATAACAGAAGCAAAAAAACAAGCATGGTAGTGAATAGGTTGTTTAGTTTTATTATATGTCACTTACACATAATCTTAAACACCATCACACTTTTCACTAAAATTGTTATCAGTGGCTGCTTTATTAGCATTCTGGATTGAATGCAGTAACAGGTTTGCTGATCTGATTTTTTTTTTTCTAATGGGGGAAAAAAGAAGCCCTTTTCTTTAGAAGGCTACTTCTACCATGTTTGTAGACTTGCCTACATCTCTGCACTGCACTAGTTGGTAGCAGCATACAGCGTTGCTCTTTCTCCTGACATTTTCATTATCGCATCGTTTCTTTATCTCCTCCGACATATTTTCATTATTTTAGCTACTCAGCTGCGCTGCTGATTGAAACCAGCTGGATAGCTAATACGTTAATCATGCTGGTAGGAGAGATTAGATTCCCCACGTGTTTTCTAAGTTTGCAACCTATATGTAAACAATGTTGGGAAATACGTGTTATAATCCATTGGGACTGAATGAGCAAACAATCAGCATAATGATCCTAACTATGCAAACGTGCACTAGCTTGCTTCTGTTGCTATTAGTATTAGCGAGCTGTACGTGCCCATTTCAACAGCCAGGAGTGTTATGACATTAGATGAGGGATCTTACCATAACTTCAGTGATTAGTTTGCTCACCTCGATTAACAGTGAGAGAGTTACAATTTCGTTGTTGTGGTCTCTGATGCCACCGATGCTACCAAGTGAACCGACATGCACGAGCAAAACACACACCCACAAAACTGCTAGCTAGGTTAGCTCACAAGCAAGATGCCACAGCAGCCTACAAACAATTAGCCTGCTATTGAAATTGTGCTACATATTTCGACGGAATAACAGGTTTATTTGACAATAAAATACAGATTAGCTGCTCGACAAAAAGGATGCACGGGAGTTCATTTTATGGAGACAACGCAACGCAAGCAACATCTTAGCTAGTTTCTAAATGCCTAAATGACAAGCAACATCGTTCAAAATAGACAAAATATTTTAAGTGTCGGTCGATCTTGTTCTTGGCTGACATAATATAGTAATCCCACAAGAATGACTGGAAATCATGCATGTAGCCTACATAAGTGTCTCTGATTTAGCCTAGCTGCTACTAAAGATTAGTGTGCCAAAATATCATGAATTTGAACACCACCAGTCTGAACCACGAGGCATAGCACACACGGTGCTACCGGCAAAAATAACTTAGCTTGAAATAACTTAAAAATAATACGTTTTAAAAATTACTATGAAGTAATAACATGGATAACAACTAATAACCTCATAAAACACTTACCCAATCTCTGTTGATCTCGCATTTTCTCCTTCAGACGACGTGAAGGTGATGTGATGCGCTATGTGCTTCTTGCTGCTTTTCCTTCAGCTGAAGAAGACCTCAACTCTCGATTCACACAAATCCCTTAACCAATCATACCACTGGAAAGCTAATGATTTGACTTTTATGAGGAAGTTTTCAATGATAAAATGAGTTGGGTCATGGCGGAGTTATTTGACTGACGGGTAGGCCTAACAGCTGTAAACCTGAGCAACCCGCCATTTCTCTCAGGGACCTGCAGGAGTCACTCTTATGACGTCAATCCGTTCGTTTGGGGGGTAGGGGGAGTTTTAAGTAGGTACTGAAAATAACCAACTTTATCCTCTTATATTGTGCCTTTATGTGTCGAAAAACATACAAAACAATACATCGACTTGTCAAACATGTATTTCCCCTATATATTTTGTGTCAATCATAATTATAAATTTAACTTGGCGCACGGGCTTTAACAAAGATCACTTGTGGATTGGGTAAGGACTGGATGGGGATTTTAACATGGCAGAGCAGAGGTTTTTAACAAAATGGAGAAGAAAGTTCATCAACAAATTAAAAGCCTATTTTTTTGCAAAAGGATAGAGGATTACAGACATTTCTTGACCTCTGTTTTAGTCCTGCATCGCTGGTAGTGCTAGTGTTGATTTCATCAATGATTTGGGGGGGAATTATTTGGGCATTTGAGGGACATATTGTATGGAGCCACCAGTCACCCTCTCTCTCTCACTCACTCTCTCACTCTCTCTCTCTCTCTCTCTCTCTCTCTGTCTCTCTCTCTCTCTTTCTCTGTGTGTGTAGGTATCATATATGGAGATCTACTGTGAGCGTGTGAGGGACCTGCTGAACCCAAAGAGTAAAGGGCCGCTGCGCGTGCGTGAGCACCCGATCATGGGGCCCTATGTGGAGGACCTCTCCAAGATGGCCGTCACCAACTACAGTGATATCGCTGACCTCATGGACTGTGGCAACAAGGCCAGGTACGAAGATCTGTTGATCGAAACGTTGCCTTTTTAAATAATAAAGAACTACTTTTTGGAGCCATTGCAGTGTGCAGACCATCACTTCTACTTTGACACGTTTTTTGTCTGGCACCTGCTAAAGAAAAAATTGTGGATGTGCGCACCCGTCTCTCTAAACAAGGCCAGGTACACCACACACTGAGGAAATGTTTGATTATGGTGTTACCACGGCTGGGTTCCCTTACTGTTTGGGTGGTGTTGTGCTCTCCTGGGGCACTTGTTCACCAGTTATCGATGTCAGTGTGTCATACAAGTGAAAGTACACGTAACGTAGTGGTTATACATTAACGTGGACTTTGAGGAAATCAAACGCTTTATCACACTTTTATTGTTGCTTTAAAGGTTGCTTTTAAAGCGGCTCTCTTATGTGTCTAGTGTGTGTTTCTGTGTTTGTGTGTGTGCGCACATTTGTAGGTGTGTTAACTTGCTTTGACATCCCCCCCCCCCTCCTCAGGACTGTGGCAGCCACAAACATGAACGAGACGAGCAGTCGCTCGCATGCAGTCTTCACCATCCTCTTCACGCAACGAAGACACGACCAGATGACTAACCTGGACACGGAGAAGGTGTGTGTGTGGGTTGGGGGAGTGGTGTGTGGTTTGCCAGTGTCAATAAATCTGCGCAATTGGCCCACTAGTGTGAACGTAACACACACAGCACATTAAAGGAGGAAGCAGAGGGGTCACTCAAGGCCTTCCTCTGGTGCGAGGCATATCTTGTTCTTCGGCTAGAAACAGAAAGAGCCTAGATTACTAAACAAAACATGGTGATGGTGATCAGACACGACTAAACAGTTTAATCTGGCCTGGAAGCCAGCCCAAATTTATCACGCCACGCCAGGCTACATTTAAGCCACACCTCCTGATTTATTTACATTTCTCTGCTTCTGTGCCAGGGTCCGGTTCGCCCTGTCGGTACTTATTTTCCCGATGATGACCAGTGTTCTATACATTATCCCTTACATAAAAGTAGCCAAAACCAGTAGTAGTGGTTGGGTTGCAGCTATGAATGGATATATATATATATTGTACAATATAAACATGTCCAAAACGTCACCAGCTGTTATGGTATCGGACGCTACATGGTATGGTGGCTGAGTGTTGTTGCAGCAGAAACGGGAGAAGTGAAAGCCGAGGTTTGTGTTAACGTGTTCTCACTTCTCAGGTGAGCAAGATCAGCCTGGTTGACCTGGCGGGAAGCGAAAGAGCCGACTCGACGGGAGCAAAGGGCATGAGGTTAAAGGTGAGCGAGCGAGCGAGCGACCGCAGACGCCACACCCGTCCCGGTGGCCAGCTTTGATGTGATATTTCACACCTCACAGTAAATGTCAGATGGGATGCACTTACATCCAACTTTCTTGGAATTCGCTGACTTTTAAAGGCCATTTTGTTGTAATTAAAAAAAAAAATTTCTTGTGTGATCCGACAGGAAGGTGCCAATATCAACAAGTCACTGACCACGCTGGGCAAGGTCATCTCTGCTCTGGCTGAAATGGTGATCATCATCATCTATCTATCTATCCATCTCTCTTGCTTTCACTCCTCTAGTTCTCTCTCCCCTATATCCCACATTCCATTGCCCCCCGCCCCACACCCCCCCACCACACACACACACACACACACACACACACACACACATACACCACCCCCACCACCAACATTCCTGTGTGCAACTGTCACTTGAGAACACATTACACTTGACCCCTGGTCCTGTTTGGCTGGAGCTTAATCAGACTAATGCACTGATGGGGGTATTGATTTATGCCAAGTGTCATTGATTTGGGGTTACGGAGGCACTTCTTCATGGAGTGGCCGTGATGGAGCATTTCACTATTCATTTAGTGTGACTCATATTTGCCAGATCTCAATGTGTGTCCCTCCTTCCCCCTCCCCCCCTAAAGCAAAGCACCAAGAAGAGGAAGTCGGACTTCATTCCTTACCGAGATTCTGTGCTAACATGGCTTCTGAGGGAGAATTTAGGTAAGTGTGTGTGTGTGTGTGTGTGTGTGTGTGTGTGTGTAAGGGGGTGAATAGAGTTCACAAATACAAGTATGTTGGTTAGATGTGTAGTGCACACCTATACCTGTATGTGCTTTGTCCGTACTGATAGTCTGTATTCTCGTTCCTCCAGGTGGTAACTCACGCACAGCCATGATCGCTGCTCTTAGTCCAGCTGACATCAACTACGATGAAACACTGAGCACACTCAGGTACTGTCAACAACCAGAAACACACACACACACATGCGCACAGATGCATGAATGAACATGCAGGTATACATAAATGCATGCAGACAGGCAGGCAGACAATACACCCACTGTCACACATAACTCTACTCCTGTACTGTCAGCACAGTACAATTCTCACACGCACACATGCACACATGCACACACCCTTCTCCAAAAGCACAAGTGTCACCACCTCCTCAGAGATTGTCTTCTGACATTGGCGAAATTGGATCGCTCATGATGTACATTCCCAAGCCCACTTTTTTGTCAGAGTGTTCTGAGGAGAAGACAAGCTGTAGGAGAATGAGAATTGGTCTATTTTTCATCCACCATTTACTCACGTAATGGCTCTGTTTTTCGGGAGACGAGATGCGAAAGTGGGATGTTGAAGCGCTCGTTTCCTCCGGCGGCTCAAACTCTCGTGTTCGTTCAGGTATGCCGACCGGGCCAAGCAGATCCGCTGCAACGCTGTCATTAACGAGGACCCCAACCATCGCCTGGTGCGAGAACTCAAGGAGGAGGTCAACCGGCTCAAAGAGCTGCTCCTCGCCCAGGGCCTCAGCGAGCTCATTACCGCCCCAGGTACAGTAGCACACAGATACTGACACACACACACACAAACACACACACACACTTGCACACGCACACTGGCTGGCGCACGCGCTCACGCATACATACAAGCAGACAGACTGTGAAATTACTTCCTCTTGTGTTTGAGTCTGCACTGGTAGACATGCATAGCTCAGACACTGATGCCAAGTTTCTGCACTGTGTGCTCACACACCCAAACCCACACATGTATGCACAGCTACACACACACACACACTCTTAATTTTATTTTGATTGCTCGCTTGCTCACTCTCGCTCTTTCTCTCTCTCACACACACACACACACACACACACACACACATACACACACACACACACACACACACTCTCACTTCCTCTCATTCCTCCCTGTCTTCTGTCCCTGTCGTCAGGCCCGGACGGCAACAGTCTGGCCCGGGTAACTGCCGGCTCCTCTAGTGCCATGGAAGTGTCCGACGTCCACCCGCCTCCCCTCTCAGACCCCACATCGCCCCTGGAGGCCCCCACGGAAGAGCAGGGCCCCCACGGGCCCATCAGCAAGGAGGAGGCCGTGGAGAGGCTCAAGGTAGGACATTCCTCTCACATTCCACAGGCTGGAGGCGACTTCTGGGCTGCACAAGAGATTGAGCGTTTGACAAAAAAGCCTTTGCTAAGACTGCACTGCTTTTTCAATAATGTTTTTCCAAGCAAGACGTAAGTGTTTGTGGAGACAATACCCAAACATGTTGTGCACATGTTGTCAACTTATGTGCACAATGCACATAACAGTCGTACTCACAAAAAGTCAGGGATTTCGGCTTTCAGGTATAAATTGTTTGATGGAATAACCATTGCATGCTTCTACTTAAATTCCCTGCTTTCATGGCATAATACCACTGTAGCTTGAATTTCACCCGAAAGTCCGATATCCCTACGTTTTTGTGAGTAGTGTATAGTATTCATGTTGGTATTTAGAGTGTCAGAGCACTTGCTTGTTGTTGATGTTTGCTATGCAGGGCACCCTATGTGTTCTCTTACACCTCAGCTCTGCTTTCCCAGGAAACGGAGAAGATCATCGCGGAGATGAACGAGACCTGGGAGGAGAAGCTCAGGAAAACGGAGGCCATTCGACAGGAAAGGTGCGCCACACCCAGCCTTCTCTTTCATCGGTCACGCCTCATTCACATGCTCTCTATCGCTTTGTCTGTGGCTCACACACAGACGCACACACACACACACACGTACACACAGTGGAAACTTTGGTTACACACTCACACTCACACATACACACACTGTGGAAACTTTGGTTACACACACAGACACACAAACACACCCATGCACAGTGGAAACTTTGGTTACACACTCACACACACAGACACACTCACACAGGCACACACATGGACACATATACACACTCTCTCTCTCTCACACATACACACAGGCACACACTCCGTGTGTGAAACAGTGGAAACTTTGGTTTCATTCTTTCCTTTTTATCGGTGCAGTAGTCAGGATGAGCGCTGTGGCTCACGGTCTCTTTTGTTCCCCCCGGTGTGTCTGCAGAGAGTCCCTGCTGGCAGAGATGGGCGTATCCATCCGCGAGGACGGAGGAACGGTGGGGGTCTTCTCCCCTAAAAGAGTGAGTCAGCACACTCCAGTCTTCCGCTCCCCACCCCCATCCCCCCGCCGCCCACACAGTCCTTTACACCAGCACGCACACAAATGTGCCATAATTTGTTTTACTAAGGGTAATTACACTGCAGAGAAGCTTTTGTTGCGCAGCTTAGGGGAAATGTGCCTCCGGGCTGGTAAAACTAATAAAACGCTTATTGTGTCAGGAGTTAACATTGTGCTGTGTGTGTGCGTGTGTGTGTGTGTGTGTGTGTGTGTGTGTGTGTGTGTGTGTGTGTGTGTGTGTGTGTGTGCGTGTGTGTGTGTTTCAGACTCCTCATCTGGTGAACTTGAATGAAGATCCACTGATGTCAGAGTGTTTGATTTACTACATTAAGGACGGGCTGACTAGGTAAACATCACCGACATCATGATAATCACTCATAATAATAGTTCTTTATTTAGGCCAAAGGAAACAAACTGTATGTGAATCTGTAGAGAGATTCTTGACTGTCGTAAGATGCAAAGGGATCCTAGTCTTGTAAGAGACAAAGGGATCCAGTGTTGTTTACACACATGTCCAAATAGCAAAAAGCAGCACACTTAAGACACTCACAGCTGGAAAGCGCTAATATCAAGTTTTCTATGCACAGAAAGCGAATGCTGTGCCTTGCCATATTACGTGGAATTTAATAAGCTGTCACCTCACTACGTAAACAGCGCTCATCACTAGAATTTGTGTGCCCACAGCTGAAAGGTACAATTCCACCACAAGCGCAGGGGAATGTTACTCTGGGGGCATGTTTGTGAGTCCCCATGCTCATGCCCCCATAGTGTAGCACTGGAGCTGCTGGGTTGCCTTAGCTGCTGGCTGCAGCAACGCGAGTTAGATACATTATATCATTTTTTTCGTACTTTGTACTATCAGTACTCGGTGACCTCGGGAGACAGAGATATATATGTGAAAAATCAATGGAGTTCTCCTTCAATATCCTATTCTAGCAGATTGGGAAGTGGATGTTGTGAAAGTGAAAGTACGTCATTAGAAAGGCAAACAAAAGTTAAGGGTGCTTTTGACATAGTACGGTGTAGAAAAACTGGTGCTCTGAATACTGATTCTGTTGTCCCTGAAAGTTTCTCAAATGGACACGTTTCACCGTTATCGGGATCACACCTGCTTTTTTAAAAGGCAATTTTTTTTCTCCGTAAAACAGACACGTCCCGTTTTCATTTTCATTTTGTACATATAATCAGAGGTGTAGTGGTAAGATAAGAGATGGCTAGTGTGGAAGTGTGAGTGAATGCTAGAGATGGAAGTGTGAGTGAATGCTGTGATGATTGTAAGGTGCACTGCACCATGCTGTTTCGGATTTTGAAAAAGGCATTCAGAACATGTTTGATGATGGTGAAGGTTATTGTCCAATATTTATAACAATACCAATGGTATTAAATGATTCCTAGAGTGTTGATGAGTGTACACATACATTTTTAATGTTAAAAGTTGCAATTGGTGAATAAACCCTTGAGAGGTGGATGAACTCGAATAAGAGCTGGATAAACTGTGTTTACCTTCACTACATCCCTGCATGCGACGTCATGTGTTAAGGTGCAAATAGCGTCAAACAGGCGGTAATTTGTCCCTCAGTAACATTTGTGATTTTAATAGGCTACCAAACTGTGCTGAGAGTAATTGGTGCTAGTTCCAAATTGCTGTTCTGTTTTTAGATGGCACTGGTTCATTCATAATATGTCTCTTATGTTGTTGGGTGAAGCTTTGTGGCGACCAAGTCGAATTTCCCCCACAGGGACATTTCTCTCCCATAATACCAGTGAATGTCAGAACATTTGTTACAATAGACAAAAAAGAGAGTCCACTGGTGATTGCTAACCATGTACAAGCACAGAACCCCAGTCATTGTGCTGTCGGTATTGACTTTGTGTCATGTGTGTGGCCAGTCAGTCAACAGAATGTTATTAAAGTAAAGAATATGGCTGTTGACTTTAGGAAGTCGCCACCCACGTTTCACACGCACCGTCATAAAAGGCCTGGGTGCTGCTGTGACAGGCTCTGTAGCTAAACTGGTGCACAGACTACAAATACCTCAGTGCAATTAGCCACTGCTGCCATGTTACCCTGCAACCAGTTTTGTCAAAGAGAGTGCAACAATATAGCTTAAGCAAGGGGGGGGGGGGGTGTTTGGAGAGAGAGGAAGAGCACTTTACCTCTATTGCACTATAATATTCTGTCATGTTTTTTTCCCCTAACCAGTTGAAGTCTTGGGAGCAATCACTCAGTGCAGTGGTAGTTGGAGATACAAAGTACTTTGAGAGCATTGACATGCAAGTTGTGGAATCGCTCTTCCGAGATTCACTCATCAGTATTGTGAAGCTCATCTCTTGTCTTAATGTGGTTTTAGATTGGGATAGTCGTCAGCTGGTGTAATTACGCTGCCTACAAACCTAATTTCCTGTGGGAGGCGTTCAAGTTTGAGTTCTGTTGAGTTGAACAGCTTGGAATGGTTCAAGCTCTGTGTGATCACAGTCTGTGGGAGATTTCATCCGTCAGTCATTATCGCCATTCATTCAAATTCCCGTTTGTGTTAACTGCACAACAGTCTGGCCTGTTCCTCCCAGTGTGAAGCTTGTGGTATAACTGTGTGTGTGTGTGTGTGTGTGTGTGTGTTTTCTAATAGGGTGGGTCAGAACGAGGTGGACATTCGTCTGACTGGTCAGTTCATCAAAGAGCAGCACTGCATCTTCGGAAGCAGAGTCACCGAATCGGGAGAGGGTAAGACACACACTAGCATAAACACACACACACACACACACACACACACATACTGAGCTCCACTAATTGCCCGTTCCTCCCGTATGCACTAGTACAGCGTGTGCTGTTCTGTTGTGTGCCGACTGTCATGGCAGTTTGTGTTCTTCTCTCCTGCAGTGGAAGTGACAGTGCTGCCTCTGGACGGGGCGGAGACGTATGTCAACGGCAAGCAAATTACAGAGCCGGTGGTGCTCAAACAAGGTACCAGACTACACACACACACACACACACACACACACCAGACACACCAGACACACACACACACACACACACACACACACACACACACACACACACTCGCAGACGAGACAGACAGATGTATGCATGTATCTGCCCATACATGCACAACTGACTGCAGGGATTCTGGCTATTTTGTTTTCTTGTGTTCTAAGTTCCGGTCGTACATCTTTCTCACGCTCCTGCTGTCGCCCCTTACATTTTCTCTGTCCGTCTATCCCCCTCCCTCTCTCTCTCTTTCTCTTTCTCTCTCTCTCTTTCTCTCCCTCTCTCGCTCACTCTCACTCTCTGTTGTCTCCTAGGCAACAGGGTGGTGATGGGCAAGAATCATGTGTTCCGATTCAACCACCCGGAGCAGGCGCGGCAGGAGCGCGAGCGCAACGCCGCCCAGGACCAGCAGGGGGAGCAGGCGGACTGGAGCTATGCCCAGAGAGAGCTGCTGGAGAAGCAGGGCATCGACATCAAGCAGGAGATGGAGAAAAGGTGAGCACACGCCAGACAACTTCTCCTCCTGAGTCACGCCCTAGCGTTATGTTACCCACCAGACAGGCATATTGTGGAGACAAAATACGTCAGGACAATTGACACTGAAGGAAAGGGATCATTACAGGAAATGGATATGAGGTGGATTATAGTGTTATTCACGCAAGTTTCACATTCAAAATCAAATCATGTGGAGATAAATCTAACAAGTGAATAGCTGCATGTTGAAAACTGTAGCTGACAGTGCTATTGTCACTTCTCAAAATAGCACTTCAGACCCGTGAATGTCACAAGTGGATTTGGGGAGTTGAAATGTATTCATCTCGACATCAGGCAGTCTTATAAATAAATCATCACTCTAAGGGATGCCCTCACAGTACCCTTTGCTTTTTGGCGTGCGGCTCAGGGGCATGTTGTTGTTGTGTGCACAGTGAGGACATGATACCGGGCTCGCTTTGTACTGTCAGACATTAAAAGCTGATAAAGGGCTGATCTGTTGCCTGTGGTTTCTTTGGTTTGTGTCTTTTTTTTCTGTCTTTTTGTTTGTTTTTGTTGTTTTATCTTTTTGCACTTCTCCACTTTGGAACCCCCCCATCCCCCATCCCCCATCCCCCACCCCTGCATGTCAGTCAGCATCTGTCATTATGTCCCCATCCACCAGGCTTCAGGATCTGGAGAATCAGTACCGCAAAGAGAAGGAGGAGGCAGACCAGATTCTGGAACAACAGAGACTGGTGAGTGTATGTGTGTGTGTGTGTGTGTGTGTGTGTGAGCGAGGGAACAAAACAGAAAGGCTGTTCAAACTAATCTCCATATTATCACTACTTAATATGCTGAAACTGCAGATATGTCCAGGCAGTCTAGACTAGAGCACCTTAAGCTGTCCTGTTCACAACCCCTCACACAAACACACAGTAGATACAATGGCATGACGCCCATACAGTCCTATATATACATATGCATTTGGTGATGTGTATGGTCCTAAGCGTGTGGACTGGCGGTGACCTTGTGCTCCCCCTCCCCAGTATGCAGACTCCGACAGCGGGGACGACTCCGACAAGCGCTCCTGTGAAGAGAGCTGGAGGCTCATCTCCTCCCTGCGCGAGAAGCTACCAGCCAACAAGGTCAGGCACGCACACACACAGTCTCCCTCTCATTCTCTCTCTCGCTCTCTCGGTCTCTCTCTTTCACTCTCTTTCTTTGTGGTTCTGTTTTTCCCCTTTTTCTCTCTCACTTTTCTGTCTTTCTTTGTCAGTCTCTGCATCACACACTCACACTCAAACTCACACTCTCTCTCACATACACACACACACACACACACAGACACACACACACACACAGACACACTTGCTTTGTGCTCTCCCTTGTCACTCTCACCAACGACCTCAGTCTCATCAAATGCTTTTACCGAACCTGGTAAACATTCCCATTTTACGCACGGCTGGTCACGGCTCCCACTCACTCCGATAAACTCTCTCTCTGTCTCTCTGTCTCTCTCTCTCTCTCTCTCTCTCTCTCTCTCTCTCTCTCTCTCTCTCTCTCTCTCTCTCTCTCTCTCTCTCTCTCTCGCGCACACACACTCTTTTTTCCCCATCTCTCACACCTCCACACAGACACACACCCACATTTTAGCCGGAGAGTATTTCTCTCCTCGCCCGCTGTCTGAGTCACTGTCTGAAGGTCACACACACACACCACTGTGTTTGTGAGCTGGTCTCTCTCGCTCTCTCTCTCTCTCTCTCTTTCTCTCTCTCTCTCTCTCTCTCTCTCTCTCTCTCTCTCTCGCTCTCTTTGTCGGGGCTGCATCTGAATGATAAGGCCTTGTCTTGCTGGTAGCACTAGTTAGGGATTTAATTATTTCACCTTATCTGATGGGAGGGTGGAATTATTCACATGCAGTTTGGCAGAATAGGCTTTTTGGACGTGCTGTGCCCTTTGATAGACAACTCACTGGCGGCACCTTGAGCCAAATGTGTCTGATGGTGTCTGTAAGTGTGATTTGGACTCACAGTTCAATTTATTTCCTTGCTGGAATCAATGGTGCTTGTAAAGTAGAGATACTAAAGCTCCATTTCCAAAAGAGTTGGGATGCTGTGAAAAATGTAAATTAAAACAGAATACTAAGATTCGCAAGGCCCGTAAACCCTGTATTTGATTGGGAAGAGTGCAAAGACAACATATACATGCTCAAACAAATAGATGTTAGTCTTCCTAGAAGGAAAGAGTTTTAACCAATATTTGCGAATGAAGCATCAAAAAAAAGCATCATAAAGATGAATTCAAAATGAGCATACATTTTTTATGACATTTTTCAGTTTCAGCATGCCTCTGTCATTATTGCAACTAAATATGAGTTTACAAGATTTGTTTTTATCCACGTGATTTTGCACAGCATCACATTTACCCTATATGGGTAAAAGCCTTGCAAAGACAATCACTGTACCAGTGTACCACTGTAGTAATAACTGCACATCTCATCTCATTTCCTAGTTTCTCTCTCTTTCACACTAACACACTCATTCCCACTCTTTTATAGATATTTAATCAGAGTTCATGTTCAAGCTGTTAAGACCCCATGCGAAGGACCCTGAGATGCTTTCTCATGTTATGGCAATATAATATGAATAAACCTGTAATAAAAAAAAGCTGAATTGAGTTAAATTAAATTGAATTGAACTTTAACGAGTCAATAGAACAGTGCCTCCGGGGAAGTAATGGCGTGTGGAAGACAACTCCAAGCCCCTTTTATGGCACGGTCAGACTATACGATTTTTTTGTCGCTCACGATTGTCGTTTTCAAGCCAGACTTTTTGTCGGGCTGTTTTAGAACGTCGTGAACGACAAATCGCAAGTCGTGAAGCATGTCACATTAAAATTCACTCCGCGTTCGATGTCGTGCCCGACCATTTGAAATCGGATACGACGCTGTAAACTTGTTGGTCACGACAAATTCGGGCCAAAATCGGGCTGAAATCGTGTGATCTGACCAGGCCATTAATGAGCGTCTTGTTCCTGGCTGTGCAGGTGCAGTCCATAGTGAAGAAGTGTGGCCTGCCCAGCAGTGGGAAGCGACGCGAGCCGTTGCGCGTCTACCAGATCCCGCAGCGCCGCCGCATCCACATGGACCCCAAGCACCTGACGATGGACGACCTGCGCACGCAGGCGGTCAAGGAGATCTGCTACGAGGTGGCGCTGGGCGACTTCCGCCACACGCGGCAGGAGATCGAGGCGCTGGCCATCGTGCGCATGAAGGAGCTGTGCCGCACCTACCGGCAGCGGGACCCGCAGGAGCGCGACAGCTGGCGCAGCGTGGCCCGCGACGTCTGCGACACGGTGGGCATCGGCGAGGAGGAGACGGGCGACCGGGCCGTGGAGATGGTGGAGGGGAGCTCGGGAGGAGGAGGTGGAGGAGGAGGAGGAGGAGGTGGTGGTGGAGGAGTAATGGGAGGAGGAGGAGGAGGGGGGAAGTTGGAGCGGAAGAAGGCGGACATGGTGGACCTGAAGGCGCACATCGACAAGCTGACGGACATCCTGCAGGAGGTGAAGCTGCAGAACAACGTGAAGGACGAGGAGATCCGCTCGCTCAGGGACCGCATGATCAAGATGGAGAAGGTCATCCCTGGAATGGTGAGTAGTCGTCGTGTTTTCACAAACGCACTCTAGCACACACCACCAGACGCACACATTCACACCTACACATAGACCTTCACATGTGCCGTTTGTAGATAGAATATGTGTATAGGATACTAACGGGTTAACTCATAGTAAGTAAAAGAACAACTTTTTGGCTTTGTTTTACAAGGTGAAGAAGCCACATTTGGTACTGAACTACACGATTGAAATACACCAGAGATACACCTACTCACATATATACTGATATTATTTAGTGAATAGAATAGATAGATAGATAGATAGATAGATAGATAGATAGATAGATACATAGATAGATATACAGACATAGATCTAGATAAATAGATACCTGATGCAGGCAGCTGTACATGTACACAGAGTGCATTTGCACGGCACTGTTGCTGTGCTGATGCAGAGTCTCCCTTTCCTCTGTCGCCAGGGCGACGCTGGCATGGACGAGTCTGACGCAATCGGAGAGGAAGAGGTGAGCGGCCCCATCGGCAGGCAGATGGAGGACGGAGGTTACCGGCGCGGCCGTCACCGCTGGCAACACCCTGAGCAGCATCAGGACCCCAAGCGCCTGTGCAGGGTCCCCGGGGGCCCACCCAACGCTCCCTTCATCCCCAATCCCAATCCCAATCCCCGGGGCCCGCCCAACCCTTTCGGAATCCCCATCGGCGCCCCGCCCAACGGCCCCTTCCTGCCCGGGACGGGTCGCTTCCTCCCCCCGCTGGAGCGAAAGCTGCAGTTCCCCTTCAAGAACAACCCCCAGCACAGAGCCTTCGTCTGGGGCCCCACCTCAGGCCCACCGGGGTCGGACGAGGGGCCCAACGAGGAGGGCCCCCTGGAGCCGGCCTCGCTGGCGGACTCGGTGCCCTCGTTCCAGGCCTCCCACGCACCTCCCCAGGACGGCTCGGGGCCCTGGGGTCAGGGGCACAACAGCTACCGCCAGCAGCAGCAGCGCCGCAACCACCAACACCAGCACGGCAACCGCAACCACCACGGCAACCAGCGCAACAACCGCCAGCGCTCCCGCCAGAAGGGACGCAACCCCTTCGACGGCTACGTGGAGCGGGCCAACGAGCAGGCCGGGCAGAACCGCAACGGCAACCCGAACCAGGGCTTCCAGCACCAGCAGCACCAGCACCAGCACCAGCACCACCAGCAGCAACAGCAGCAACAGCAGCAGCAGCAGCACCAGGGGGGCAGGATGCGGTACAGCTGGCACAACGCCGGCTCGGACCTCCAGGACAAGCAGGGCGGCGTCAACAGCCAGAACTGGAGGGGAGGGGAGGAGGGCCTGCAGAGGCCCAGCGAGAGGCCCCGCAGCGGGGGGAGCCCCAGAGGGCCGCCGGCCCAGGAGGCAGCCAAGAGGAACAGTAGGGCTGAGGAGCCCATGGAGGCTTAAGGGAGGGAGGGAGGAGTGGAATGGAACGAATGGAAGAAAGAAAGAAAGAAAGCGGGAGAGACGTCTAATTTTTTTTTTTTTTTTTTTTTTTTTCGTATTCAGATTCCACAAATATTTCTCTGGGATACACACACATACACCACTCAAATCCAGACACACACACACACACACATACTGTACACACATACACATACTGTACACACACACACACACACACACACACACACACACACACACACACACACAGACAGACACACATACATACACACATACACACATACACACACACGCTCTGTTCTAGGTGCTGAGATATTTTGCTCCGAGGGCAGTATGTGCTCACAGGCAAGCACTTGCACTTATTGGAAATCTCCTTGAGGGGGTTTGACATGGAAACACTTTTAGTGCAATAACACTGAGCTTGATTTTATACCACATTTTGACAGAATCATTGTGTTCTTGACTGTTGATAAATGTGCCTGATCCGACACAACCCTTTAGAGGATCACGACAGGACCTTACTCACTGTGCTGTATATGTTTGTGCCTTTCTGCAGCCTCTATATAATACCCACAATTGCGCCCTGTATTTATAGTTATACAGTGGGGTTTTGTTCTGGTATATATTAGAACATTTTATACAATGTACATATTCAATGTTTGTACATGGAGGGATGGATTTGCCATAGGTTTTTAATACCGTATAAACCATGGGGTATACTTTATATATTTGGAATACCGTTAGGTTGTGTATATGATTATATAAACTGCAAATATTGAGGCATAAGCTGCTATGATTGACTGCTGTTGCGGTTATGAAAACTGACATATTTACCTGCTAAAACAGCCAAAGAATTTCACCCAGGGGCAAAGAGACCCTTACTGCACATAAACAAGGAGGAACACCTGGTCAGGCACAGAAATGCATAGGTCAGGCAGGCAGGTTGGACTGCTGTGCGTGATTGATGTGTTGTTCACTTGAGAACTTTAGGCTTGTTGAGAGAAGGCTTAATGCGTGGTTGCGAATGATTTGTATATTTTGTATTTTTTTTTCGCTCTCCATTTTAATAATTTTAGTCCCCATCCCATCCCCTCCCAGCTTTCATTGTGTGAGTGATGAATGGCAGCATTCCACTAGACAAAGACTCAGAGATCTGTCAGGAAGGCATCAGAAACGATGAAAAGCCAAATGCGTGATGTACTGTTGGATAAATGAAGTTAGACATCATGGACAGAGCAACAGTGCAAGAGTGGCAAAGGAAGGAAGGAAGGAAGGAAGGTTGTTTTTGTTTTTTCTTTTCTTATTTTTCAGGACAAACACTCAGTCATGAAGCTATGAGTGTGACTGAGATCCAGGGCTAACAGTTGTAGTTTTTTTTTTTTTTTTTTACATTTTAACAATCTTTTCCATTGTACAATACAATATGCAATACAATCATAAGGACATAAATTGTATTTTTAAGAGAAGAGAATTGATGTAATATAGATTTTGTGTGAGGTAATTTCAACCCCCTGCAGAAGATGAAAATAGATAAAACATGAATTTTGTTTGCTCATATTATTAATAATAAAAATAAACAATATCTATGATGACGGTGGTGATCCTTCGTATATTATCTCCTCTGGTGATAGAAAATGTTAATAAGAAACAGAGTGAATTGCACCCGAATTTGCTAAATCAATGCAGTTAATAGGCTTTTTTCATCATCACAATCTGACACATTTTGGGAAATATTTAACAGAAATTCAACATTATTATTGTGTAATAAAATGGAAAGAAGAGATCTATTGAGGTACAAATACACATCTTGATGTATATGGGGTGAAAACCATTCAACCTTCCAACGTTCTCTCAACATTCAGCAGCACTCAAGAAGATCAATATGGTTTAGTTCAGAACTAATCTTAGCAAGTGGTCTCCATAATGGTGGAGGAGATTTGGCTAATCCATGTGAAGTGATGGTGGGATGTTTGTCTTTCTTTAAATGGTGGAATTAAGTTTAAAGCAGCACAGTAAAGAGAAAATTGCAAGATCAATGGAAGAGTAGACACCGACACCATCTAGCCTGTGATCAAGGATTTTCCTCACGGTTTGGCTGTTATCAAATTAGCCAGAGAGCAAAGTGGAACAGAGTTACGACAGAGCAGTGGGTTCCCCAAGCTAAATTTGACTGTCTCTGACAGGAGACAGATGGTGCAAAATCATGGGTAACGACACTGTGGTGACGAACTTGTGTTGCTCAGTGGGGAGCGAGTTATCAGGATATCTGCCAAGCCAAAAATGGCCGAGCTGCATTACTTGAGAATTGCTACGACAGATCACCACTCACAAAGTTCTCAAATCCAAGAAATACATAACATTAATATAATATTTCCATTGAATGACTACATAGTCTTCAAAATCTTCCTAATATCAACGTGGATAGGACACACTTTTATTCAATGTAACAAAAAAAGTCTTCAGAACATTCCTCCTGTATTTTTACTATATTATTTTATTTACAAAAAAAACATAACAATCAATTTATGTAGTTTATAAAAATAATAAGTTGTAACCTGAAAGCTTTCATGTAGACCACAACTGTGACATGAATGCTAAGGTATTTTCAGGTTACGAGGACTGAGATAACGTCACTCTATGAACTTGAGAATGTGGGCAGCTGCTCTCCCAGAATAACACTGTGCCCAAGCCCTGCCTCTCTAATGGCCGCCAATCTGGCCACACCCCTCGAGGAGCCACAAGGTGCCTCTCAATTCAGCGTTTTATACGTATATATCCCTCGCTCCTCGGGCCTCGATCCTCACTGATGTACATAAAGAATGATGGGGCGGCAACAATGATAGTCTATCCCTACGTCTATCTTTCTTTATGTAGATCAGTGAGGATCGAGGCCCGAGGAGCGAGGGAGGACGTATAAACGCTGCATGGGAGGCACCCATAGACCTCTGAAGTTCGCCTACAAAAAGGATCCAAAGCTGCCATCTTTGCCCATATAAGGAGATCCATGTTGTCCTTGGGGTCAATTTGACCCCAAGCAATGTTTAACATCATAAAATATATGGTTCACTTTTTTTGTTTTGCTTCAAGTTTCATGACTTTTCCTCATTTGAAGGGTACAACAGAGTAAACATGAAATTTGCACAAAAATATGTTTCCAATGTCCTGTGAAAAAAATTGTTACGTTGGTGTTCTTGGGGTCAATTTGACCCCATTTTTATGAAACATGAGGTAAATGAATATTTGACACAATATGAATATTATTATTGTAATAGTATGAGAACATGTACTTATTATCATTATTACATAAACAAGTACATATTACATATAAGTTATTTTGGCAGGTCTGAAAAAGTCCAAAAACTCAGCCTTGTGGCTGTTGACACTGGATTGGCCATATTGCCAGCCAGGGTTCCAGGGTTCATAAAGGGGTGTGGGGGGGGGGTGGGATTGTTTTGTAGGGCATTTGATGGTGGTTATTACACTCTTGTTAAGTACCTACCACAAAAAAACTGGGTAAAACAAATAATTTCAATCATTTTTTGAGAGTTTTGTTAGCTGGGGTCAAATTGACCCCAAGGATAACGAACGTCGGTAAGATTTGAGGACAACATGATGGTTAATTGAAGCTAACTGCCTATGGCAAGTTGCATTGTAAGTTAGCTCTGGGGTAGCAAAGATCAAAGTGTGCCGTCTTCACCTACCGAAGATCACAGTATCCACTAGACGGCAGTGGACAAAACTGTAGCGAAAAACGTCTGCATTTCCAATGTCATCATCCCCGCGAGAGTTTAACAGGTGCAAACAGGTGAAAATCCCCATGTTATTTTCCCATAGAAAAAATCTCAAGATACCGGATCTCCTTATTTGGGCAAAGATGGTAGCTTTTTTGTAGGCGAACTTCAGAGGTCTATGGCCAGAGCCAATGCTCAGAGAGGGGAGAGAAAATGACTAAATTAATTTACAGTGAAACGTTGCCGTCAATAATGGGAGGCCATCACATTGTTATCACAGTGTCCAGAGGCGTCCATTCATCTTTTTGTCCTTTATCTTCACTAATGATGGCACAACTCTAGCAGTCCCTTTTATCTTTTTGTGGGGCCAAGCTCCACCAGTGACCTTTGAAGATATTTTCTTTTATGAGCTGCCTTTGAGGAAGTGGTGGCACTAGCTATTAAATTTCTATCTGCCATCAACGATGTTCGTTTTTCTTGCTGACTTACAACATTATCCACTAGAGGAGTCCAACCACCACCCCCACCTTCATACTTGCATACACAAAACAACTGGCAGGCAGGCAAGAATATTACAATGAATCTGCTACCATTATAGTTACAGACTAAGAAATAAAAGGGTGATTTATTTCTCTCATCTATTTCAGCAATGACTGTAAAGACAGATCTGAATCAGCCGCAGAAGCCTTAAGGTTGAAGTTGTCTTCAGACATACCCTGATTGAATGGAACTTGGAACCCCACTATACCCACCTTGTCCAGTGAAGCACAAACACTCCTCTTTGGTCATTCCTGGTTTAAAGTAGACATTACAGTACAGAGCTTCCACAGCCACAGGCTGTCTCACCAGCATCTCACCAATGGGCACTGGAAACACCTGAGGGGGAAGAGGTGATCGATTAAAAACTTAAACTGTTCTCCACTATGTAAAACAAGATTTATGCCCTCAGGGTTTATTAACTCTAAAATAATTACTCTGACTGTGGTGCCAGCAATCACCATATCCTCAGGCATTTTTTTTTTTTTTTTACTTCAGTTGCAATAGGTAATTTTTTTTCAAGTTTTCAACTATAATCAACCACCAACAACCATGTATTGACAGCAGTATACAAATGAGTTCTTACCCTGTTGTTGTACGTGAATATACTCCTATAACAACATCACCATCAAACTCGACTGCCATGATGGTGGTCTGCAAAACAATTATTTTGATAAGGCATCAATAGGCCTCAGGTTCAAACGTTGTTGAGCACTTTTTGATTTCATCACAGTCTAAAGGAAAAAGGTTTTCAAAGGCACCATCAGCAATTCGGATGATGTCATGTCTGTTGATATTTGAATACACCAACAAAACACCAGCGAACGTACTCACCAATCCATTCCCCAAACTCTCCTTCCATTTCCCCAAACTCCCATCTCTCCTTTTCGTTGATTGGTTGGAACAGTTTTGTTACGTTCATGGGACAGGGTTGCTCCACTTTCCTTCCAGTTCTCAGAGCCAGGGCTGTGTATGAAGACCAGGGGGTTATTTTTACAGTGAACTCACAGAATGGAGAGCTAGTGGAGGAGATATTCGAGATCGCTCATGCTACCTTTAACATAGCTGAATTTGTTGGCACATTATTCACTCAAATTATTGATAGAATGCTTAATTTCTTCCTCAATAGTGATCTCTCATGTATACAGTGTCCTAAACTCCTTTGATGTGCTCTATAGGAAGTTTGAAAATCATTGTTGTTTATTTTATGTACAGTATTCTAAAATGGCCTACATGGTCGTTTATTTTACGCATATATTCTAAAATGGCCTACACAAACTATTTGTTTGCACCTCCAAAAAAAAGGTGAAATATTAGATTATAGTGATGTTATAAAAAATAATGGTTTCACCTTAATTAGTACAGATGTATGATCTTGAATCCAGTCGTTCAGCCTCAGAGAAATTGAATTGAGAGTAATTGGATTGAATTGAGTAGCATCACATTTTAAATGAGTAGGCCTAGACACTGCAGTTTGATGTCAGTGTGTGCACCTAAATGAACATGGACTAGAGAAATCAAATGAAAGAGTTGCCTGAGGGGGATCAGAAAGTCTATTACAGACAAGCATGTTAAAGGTAAAGGCTAACACAAGTTAGTGTCTGTGTAAGGCATGTAGGGCCCTTATTTTTATGTTGGGCAAAATGCAAAGTCTATCAGCAAGCAAAAGTTCTCACGGACGAAAAACAGCTACAGTGTGGCACAACTCAAGGTGAACAACACACTATTAGGTGATGTGTTCACTCAACTTCTGTCGGTGTCATTTTCTGTTATTTTATCATTTAAAATAGTCTGTTCAATGAAGAGTCAAAATCAAAGTGAAATTTGTAATAAACATTGAATAAACAATTATTATTAAGTTTTCGTGTTTTTCTATTTTTCTGTAGAAATTGTTTATTTTCCTTGGAAGGATATGGACAATTTCAGCCTGTATGAGCTAAATCTATGAGGTATATATGCTAGGCTCTGACTCCTGGCACATGGACCATGAGCAACATATTTGTAGGCCTACATTAGGTGTAGTAAATGTAAGTAGGGTTTTACAAAGTATGTTCTTCACTGTTTCACTACATTATTGACATATTTGGCTTGATGATGGTCCTATATACCTACAAAAGAAAATGAGAATATAAAACAAGTATTCTGAAGCTATGTAGCCTTTGTGTCAACAATGTTTAAAAATGTATTCTTTATAAACGTCTTAAGTGCGATTTACACCATGTTTTGAGAGATTATCGTCGGCTACAGGCAGAGCATAGGCCTCCCTTCAAGGGGAGCAACCCAGTTGTCACCAGCACCAAGTGATATCACACAAGGCTGGTCGACTTCTGAAAATTTAAACTCACCCCAGCGCGAACTTCATAACCTGTCCAATCTGTAACCAACTCTTGGTGCTGTGATAAAGGTTCGGTTTGGCTAGCTCCAGCGCAGAACGCCTTTCCAGTTATAAACACACTGGTGTACGCCTAAAGATTTATGATCTAAGTTCCTAATTTAGACAAATGTCCTGACACATTGATACAGTATGTCGACATCTACTGTTCAGGAGTGGTCCGACATCATCACAAGCACGTCTAGCCGCCGTCTTGTTTTACCTTTTGGCAAAATGGATAGACTATAGGCTACCTTTGGTGATGCTGCACAATAAGTGAGACAGTTGCGAACGGTGACAGTTGCTTGTTCTCGCTGTAAAAAAACGTGGCATAAGACAAAGAGTGTGTTTATTCGCCAATATAGCCTTTAATAACGTATGTGCAGGTTTGAGCTTATTTTGTGCACATTTGTATCGATCTTTTGGATGCTAGAACGTTTTGTATAATTCATGTGGGACACCCTGAGAAACCTGGCCTCCACGCTTCAGTGATGATGGTGTGTTATCGATCGATGTGAACGGCAGAGTAAATCGTCTGTGTTGACGTCCTGTGGAGAGCTGAGCTGCATGTGTTTGATGACTTGAAAGGCAGGCGAAAGGCAGGCAAGAGGCGGGAAAAGGTGGCTGAAACGCGACAATTGTTCACCAAAATACATATGGGTAAAAATTAAACTTGTGAATAAGATATGCCTATAACGATGAAGTTCTAGACAAAATTGTAAAATTACTTAAAATTATATCTTTATTAATCCAAAAGGTCCATATTATAAATCTTTTTGATTATATTTCAGATTGGATTAGACTGATTGCTATGCTATTGCATTTGCTGAAGGCATGACCTGGCCATAGTCCAAAGTCTGACCCGCCTGCAAGGTAGGCTAATGACAAGCAGTTAAAGAATTGCCCTTGGCTACTGTGCTCCAGCTTCCCTACAATTTATCTGGGAAATCTTGCTTGTACAATTTACTGTAAGTCACTCAGAAAAACATATTTTGCCATAGTGTATTTATCTCCATCTCCCTCTCTAGACTGTTACAGTAATTTGGATGCACCTTGATCCTCTGTAATAGATTTTATCCTGTGCGATCCTTTTTAATCCTTTTCCATTCAAGTTTATTTACCCGTGTGTTTGTATACTGGATGCGACATTAACCAATGAGTTTTTTTCTTGTGTTTTTCAATGGTCCTCCAGCTCAAGCTGGCTTGCTCTTTCAATGGGCAGCTACAAGTCCACAAACCTCTGGCCAATTACTGATTCAATATACTCAACTGACTTTAGATGTGTAGACCATTTTAAAATGATAATTTGTCTTTGCGAATTCGCCGTTTTAAAGCATATAGCTTTCTACCCTAGAGAGAAACACATTAGCCCTTAGCAGAATTGGATGGTAAAGGTTTAGAGCTGGCTTCTTAGTATTAGTCCTTCACACTCACATCTGCAGCTCCTGCCCTTGGTTTTCAGTTTTCATCTCAGTACACAGGGGGAAAATACACTCTCCCTTTGTGTATGCATTATGCATAAGTGCAGTGTGAGAGGGCTTGCGTGCTACTGCTGCTGCCACTGCTGCTGCTGTGTGTGTGTGTGTGTGTGAGTGTGTGTGTGAGTGTGTGAGTGTGTGTGTGTGTGTGTGTGTGTGTGTGTGTGTGTGTGTGTGTGTGTGTGTCTGTGTGTGTGTGAGTGTGTGTGTGTGTGTGTGCGTGTGTGTGAATCAGTGTCTGTGTTATACAGAGGTAGCATATGAACATGTGCATATGTAACAGAGAGAGAGAGAGAGAGAAGAGAGAGAGAGATTTAGTGAGTTTGTGTGTGTGTACATGCTCATACATAGATGATCTGTGTTCTCCGTGTCTGAGTCCCATATGGGTGACCTGTGTGTGCGGTGTCTGAGTCCCATATGGGTGGTATTCCTCGCCATTAGGACCAGGGATTATTAAAATGCCACACACGTTTCGCAGAGTTATGTAACAGATTACTGAAAACCTGCATTTCCCCACTTCCTGAGGCTGGATAAGTATTCGAGGGCAACAGATTGGGGATGAAAGGGGTAAGTCTCTCTCTCCCCCTCTCTCTCTCTCTTCCTCTCTCTCTGTCTCTCCCTCCCTCCCTCCCTCCCTCTTTCCCATCTCTTACTCACATGCGCTAAAAGCATTCAACAAAAAAAACATACGACAAGTGAATGGTAATTAACAAGCAGAACAAGCATATTCACATAATGACTCACATAATACCCACCTGGATGAAACAGAATGAGCAATACGCCTATACTCCTCCTCATGCATTACAACAACCCCCCTCCCTCCCTCCCACACACACACACGCACACACGCACACACACACACACACACACACACACACACATACACACATACACACACACACACACACACACACACACATACCCTCCCGCCCCTCCCCTCCCTCCGCTCGGTCCCTGGATGCCCTGGCCCGTGTCCTGGGGCAGGTGAGATGGGGGATAAGTGATGTCATCCTGGGCATCCCTCCTGCGCTTTGACAGGGCCCATCCATCCGGGCTGGTAATGACGGCTGGTGTGGGGGCCCTGAAAGCCTGCTCATCTAATTAATCTGCACTTGTTGGCCATTAGCGATGGAGAGGCTCTTCACTTAGTGGAGACCAGCCTTGCGCCTTTATCTTGAGACTGCTGGCTGGCTGGCTGGCAGGCATATCCCCTCCCATCATATATTGTCTTTGATTTCTCTCTCTCTCTCTCTCTCTCTCTCGTCGGTCTAATTTGAAAGTAGGCAGTCCATTTGTGCTGTTAAGAAAACTTGGAGCGATATTTTTCGTGCTCGCCCATGCTTGCTTAGTTGGTTGCACCGCCAGTCAGGAAACAGCTAAAGCCGCTTTTGAGTCATACAGCACTTTTATGATCAGCACTGCGCCTGTGAAACGTTTTGGTAATGAATGCGTAAGATACAGGTATTCTGCAGTAATGCTGGATGTCTGGAGGTAATGTCTGGAGGGGCAGTACACTGTACATGTGATTTTCTGCATTGCCAGAGACTGGGAATTGGCTCCTGCTGCCACCAGCTAAATGAGCAGGCATCTCCCCTGTCAGCTTCTTCCCCTTCCCCTTGGTAACCCTTAGTAACCATGGTTTCCACAGATAGAAAGTGCCAGAATGTGGGAGAACTCCGCGCACCCGATATTTCTCATTTGTAAGATTGACGCAGAGAGGAAAAGAGAGGAAGGGGGCCAGACAGAATGATGGATAACGAAAGAGCTATGGGTGAAAGAAAAGAGAGAAAGAGAAAGAGAGAGAGAGAGGGGGAGATAGAGGGAGAGAGAGAGGAAGCGATCTGTCGTTGCCAGCTGCCAGCGTGTGCGTGGTCAATCAACAGAATGCTTAGCGCAGCAGCTTAATCCCGGATAATCACGGCTCCTCAAATCCACTGGCGGCTCAGAGGGGGTACAGAGGAGCTCGGAGACGGTCCCTGGGGTTACCTCAACAGCCTATGTGCACTCACCGGCCTCTGGAAAGCCATCACTTCAAGCTGAGATTTAAAAAAAAAAAAAGGAAGTACATACCCCCTGCCCAAACATCTGCGCGGTTGTTCTGGGTGGAACGGTCAAAGAACTCGACTGAAAAAAAAAAAAAAATCAATGGTGTCTTCTCCCAGTGCTGTCACTTTCAGTCCATTATCTGATCCAGTAGTTTACTGGAGCCAATCAAAATGTCTCTATCGCTTAGAATGTTCATTTATTAAAATGGCACATGGCGCGCAGCCATTCATCAGAGTGTGCTCAAAATACAGATAGACTTCTGTAGTCTTCACAAGAGCGCACGAGAGATGAAGATGATATGTTGGTATTGTAATATTCTACACACTTTTAGCTATAGTTAAATTTTAAAGGAAGTGGTGTGTTTTTTTTGTTTGTTTTTTTAAAAAACAAAACCAAAATGCAAACATCTCATCGCCTGTCCTGTCAGTGCTTGAAAATTCCACACCCAGATTCTGGCGGATTCTATGGGGGGCGCTGACTGTAGCCTGCAGCAGCAGCAGAGGCTGATTCAGAGAGATGGCTCTGGGTCCCTCTGGCTTCAGCGTCAGGGGCCTGTCCGTGAGGCATGTCTCATCGGAGTAGCCAGCATATCGTGTCTGTCCGCTGCGGTCACCTAATCTGGCCTGCCCTGTGGTCCTCGGCACTCTGTGCCCTCTCCGGCCATCCGTCCGTCTGTTTGTCTGTCTGTCTGTCTCCCCCGCTGTGTCCAAATTGCTTTCTAGCCTGCCCCCCTGTCCACTCTCTTCTTGCTCACAGTTGAATCAGCGCACGCCGCCGTATGTGAAGCGAGGGCAACGGTATTAGCAGCACATGGTTCTCGTCAGGATTGTAAAAATCTAAACAAAACATTGTCCCTGTCTGTTCGCCACTGTCTGTCACATTCTTTTTCCTCAACGTTGCTCTCTATCCTATTTTGTCTTATCTTTCCTCGTCAGTTACCGCCCTCCTTTTCTCAGAGACCAGGGAGCACAGATGTTCGGCCCTGTTGTAGCAGGGCTCAGACCTGAGGTGTCTAGAGGGATTTTTTAAGAGGCTTTTCCTCCCTCTCTAGGGAATAAGAGAAAAAAGGGTTTGAAGGCAAAGGAGAGTGGAGGGATTAACTCTAGGACACCTAATGATTCTAACCTTTCACAAGAGAGGAATATAGAAACTCCCCCTGGCTTCTCCCAGTTAGACCTAACGCAACGCTGGCGTACGGACATATTCTGTACAGTATGACCATTACTCGTCAGGGCTACTTGTCATCATTTTCTTATGTTTGTCAGTTATGAACACTTCCTGAATCTCTGTCTCTGTTACATGTGAACCACATCTCCACTGTAGTTGGTTAAGAACACCAATTCCTGATATATCTTTCTTGATAACTAATTGATTAATGAGTATAACAAGCAACACTGATAGACAAGAAGAACAGCAATAGATCACAAATGTTTTGACAGTTGTGATTTTGGTGAGATGGGTTCCCTCTCAGGAGTATGAGCTATTGAGCCAACATCTGAGATGAAGTACAGTAGGCCACGATGCTGAATGAAGAGAAAATTGAATGAATAAACTGCTTGTTTGTTGTGAAGTTGCTAGCGTCTCTGGTAAGATTTAGGAATCCATGGATGGATCTGAGATTACAGGCTTTACAGCTCCTCCAGTTTGTTTATCATTTGTCGGTCACACCAACACAGATTATGTGGCATCTGGGCAAAGCTTTCTATGCATACTTATAAACATATTACTGCATACATTTTATATCCATACACTTCATGTATAAACTAACCCTGTTGTGCAACACCACCACAGATGCTGCTGAAGCTTTGTGCCAGACTGAGAGCTGGTATCTGAGAGTTTCATTGATGAACTTGCTGGCCTGTTTAGGGACATGAGATGTTACATTTGTAAACCTCATGCTAGTTCTTGTTCTTCACTTCGTTCCATCCGGGCCTTGGTTTAATCTGGGACAGGAAAAGCTGTGGCATTAGTGGGTTTTTCTGAAGGGCATCAGTGTAAATCCCCCTCATGTCCATTGGTGTGTGTGTGTGTGTGTGTGTGTGTGTGAGAGAGAGAGAAAAAGAGAGATTCTGGCTCTCTGTCCATCAGATGAAAATGTGCGGACATCTGATAAGTCTATCTTTGACTCACGCTATAACAATGTCTTAACTGCGATCCAACCAGACTCTTTGCAAGACCGTGCATTAAATTCATTGATAAGGAGCCGAAGAGGGAACTGCAGCTCTTCTTCTTTTGGAGAAATAATCAATTTTATGGGACCATTTTTGGAATTGTCTCCCATTTATCATTTTGTTCTCATTCTTTTCACGTTTTCATTTTCGTTTGGTATTTTGAACTGAGACTGCATGGAGGAATGGGACGACACTTATCTTCCTAAGTTGTGACTGGCTGTTCTCCAGGGCTGCTTGAGTATCGATTCAGGCCAGAGCTGATGCATCGTACTGTAGATTATCTTGTGCCATCCCTCAAAGTCACACCGCGTAGCTAAAGTAGGAAAAAAACACATCCGTCGCGACGATGTTTGGGGGTCGTGGAGGGAAGGGGAGCAAGATGACCGTGGAGGACCTGTACGGCATCAGCAAGAAGCCCAAGGGGACGTCCAACAACGCCAACGCGCCCAACGGGGGGTCGCGGGGTCGCGGCCCGGGTCAGAAGGGCGACTCGGACGCGCTGGCCTCGCAGATCCTGGAGGCGGCGCACAGGCTGGTGGAGCGGCGGCGTCTGGAGCTCTACCTGCGCGAGTGCGGCCTCAGCCTGGGCACCTGCCAATCAGAATGCCAGGCCATGCTCTACAGGTGAGTGATGATGGGAGCGGTGAGTCAGTGTCCCCCTTAGGTGCACCCGACAGAAGAAGAAGAAAAAAAAAAAAGAAGAAGCAGCAAGGTGAGCGATGAGGGGAAAGGGAAGAAGGAGAAGAAGTTGAGAATGTCTCTGAGAAGGCTGAGTCAGAGGAGTGATCGTAACCACACACAGCTTTTTTGCTTGCGGATGTTTTGCCTCATCACAAAACAATGCTGTTTTTATAAATGGTAGTGGTTAATGCCTCAGATTAATGGAGTTGTCAGGTATTTCATAGACTGGCAGTGAGGCAATTCACTCAGTTCAGTTCAGTTCACTTAATTTAGCCTTCCACAAATATTTCTGCTCTGTGACTGCAAACATTAATCAACAAATTATGTAATTATCCTTTTGGCCAAAATAGCTATTTTCTCGGCCCTGCCTCATGCATTCTCCCTTAACACTACCCGTTCCATTAGACTTGCTCATGCAGGACAGTCTGGTCCATTCTGGATTGTGTAGACATCAGTCTCTAGGTGCCTCTCATGCAGTGTTTATACGTCCTCCCTCGCTCCTTGGGCCTCGATCCTCACTGATCTACATAAAGAATGATGGGGCGGCAACAAGGGATAGTCTATCCCTTCTTCTATCTTTCTTTATGTAGATCAGTGAGGATCGAGGAGCGAGGGAGGACGTATAAACGCTGCATGAGAGGCACCCTCTGTGAGATACTGAGCTGAATTTGTACATGGTGTCCTCACGTACGTACTGTGAGTCCCATGTCTGGGTCTGGGACCATTGCAGCAAAACTCTCATGGCGCACACACATAAGTGTCCTATAAGATGCCGTTTAGCCTTTTCACCGTTTTGACACACTCGTGCTTTTCAAGTAGGGTTTTAAGAGTC
>NC_084998.1:10095253-10102753 GCF_963854185.1 Sardina pilchardus
AGTGACAGAACACATCAGTATTTTAATATCCATGTCCCTTTCTCCCTCTCTCATCCTCCCTCTCTCCCTCTCTCTATCTCTCTCTGCCCCTCCACCCCTCTGTCTCTCTCCACATCTTCTGATGCTTGAGTAGTGTGTGTGCAGGTGGTTGCTCTTTATTTGTAGTCTCGGGTACAGACACACACTGTAACCTATACTCACTGCACAGAAAAGCTGAGTTCTGATTGGCTGGCGTTATCCATTTTAGGTCACTGTGATTGGAAGGCCGGGTGGTGTCTCAGCTCTCCTGGCCAGTGGTTTTCGAGAGAGCACCAGTTCACTTTTCTCTACAAGAAAATGTGGTCAATATCTCATAAGAGATTTATGCTATCAATAGCATCGCTGCAGACTCAGAGGGACAGCATGTATTGCTGTGGTTCCTTGGAAACATTGTACAATACTGTCCATTTTATAATCCATAATCTACCCGGTGTTCCATGTAACCACGTAACCACCAAACATCTTTTACGTGTAAACCTTTTTTGTTCAAACTGCAAAATTATACAAGTTTGATCCAAATTTCACATCAATGTTCAAAGCCAAATCATAGTACACTTTTAGAAAAAAAGGTGCTAGAACCAAATACTGTTCTATTGCAATTGTTCTATAAACAATGCTTCATATATGGCACCCCTAAATGTGTTTTAAGCCATTTTGAAGGGTACATCAAAGGAACCCCTTTAAAGCCTGCATGGGCCATAGCACCCCAAGAATATATTTTTTAAGAGTGCATCCGCAATCTATCTCATGTAATGTATTCTCATTACCTGCAGTCTGTTAATTCAACTAGTTCCCAAAGTTTCATAGCAATCCACCACTGTAAACCTTATAATAACACTGGGTCCAGACAAAATTATTTGTGTGTGTGTGTGTGTCTCTGTGTGTGTTAGGCATTTGGTTCAGTTAATCTCAGAGGCTGCTGTGCTTAATCAGTGAAGTGCTCAACTGCATGCCTCTGTTACAGTGTTCCAGTGCAGAGAAAGGGGGGAAGGGGGGAGAGAGAGAGAGAGAGAGAGAGATGAGGGGGAGGGGGGCCTAGCGCACAGTATGTGTTTATTGAAAAGGGAGTGGTCATTAGCCTTTATTGAAGGAGAGAAGGCGGGGTCTCTACTAACACACGGAATAATCGAGTGAATCCAACCCAGGTCATACAATGTTGAATAAGTTCATCGATTTATCTGCGTATCGAATATATACGATGATAAAAGAGGAAAGAGGACAATGTGACTGAAGCAAAAATGCTAATTATGAATGTTTGTCTCTGCTGTTTATTTACTGTGCACTGTTAGTTGACACAATGTTACCTGAAAACATACTGGGAGCAAAAATACAACAACAACCAAATATCCAATATTTGTGTGTGTGTGTGTGTGTGTGTGTGTGTGTGTGTGCGCGCGCGTGTTTGTGTATGTGTGTGAGGGAGGGAGGGAGAGGCAGGGGGTGGCGAAGGAGCGAGAGAGAGCGAGAGAGAGAGGAGGCGGGGAGGAGTGCGGAATCACAGACTCTGCATGTTGAGTAAACATGTATGAGGTTGCCTGCCTCAAAAACGGGAGTATTTCTTAACCTTTGCGGAACCTTATCGCGGTATTCGGATCGAATGGCAAGTAATTCATAGCACTGTTACCATCGTTAATGATGTTACTAAGCGATAATTGCGCATGTCATTTTGTTTGACAGAGAGAGATGAGTGCACTGAATCGTTCTCGCTCCATCCTATTAGTAATACCCGGTGATGATCACGATGGCAATTACTGCCCCTAATAATCACAGCACGAGATTTGGCGCCGCTCATGTTGCCGTTTGCATCAGTTCGATGTTGCGTGAGCGCGAACATTGTGTCAGATAGTGTTACTCCTGTTCATATTGCCCGTTTGGCTCTGTGAGCGTGTCTGGTCGCAATATTTTGCGCTCTCCTTTAGGTAAAGCAGTGTGTCAATGAGAGACTGTGTCCAAGCGAGTGGGTGAGCTGTCATTCGATTTATGTCCAATTGGTTCGAGGCCGAAGATGGCGAGGCTAGGGGGTAAGCACGCTCAATGCCCGTGAAGCTCCACTGCCAGATGCACAGCATTCACCGGGGCAGTCACCGTCGCCCTGTACATCGGAGGGATTCGAACATCGCGCAGGTATAGATTAATTCAGTTGTCTGAATATATATCCACACTCGTGGGAAATGTGTTGACTTGCGTTCAATCTGCTCGCAAGTCAGAACGGGTGAAGAATCTGTTGCGCATCGAAAGACCCGGCGAGCCTTGGGTGTTACCGCAGGTACCGCAGCTTAAAGACGAGCAATTGTGCCTACCAAGTTACCCTATCATTATCCTTGTTCTGCGAGGAAAAACCTATTTTCTTGGAAAGTGTGTGGGTGAATAAGCTCAGAGACTCCCTCTCTACCCGTGGCGACGCACACAGGTAGTGCCCAAGTCGGCGGCACAGACGCTGACTCTGCGTCCGGCAGGTTAGGGCCTGGACCTCCGCCAGTCGTGACTCTTGGCGCCTGCCAGCAAACAAACCGTCGCTGTGTGGGGGGACTGCTTGTTTTTGGACGGCATCCCTCCCTCCCTCCTCCTCCTCCGCAGCAGCACCAGCAATCAGTACAAGCCGGCGCCTGCAGGTGCATGACCTGAAGCCAAGCCACCGACCGAGAGGCAGACAGTTACACGGGGATAAAACAACATCAGGATGCAGGTGTCATTCGCCTGTACGGAACACAACCTCAAGAGCCGCAGTGAGGACCGGCTGTGTGGCCTCCGCACCGCCCCGCCACCGGGCGGTGGCGGGGGGAGCGGCCAGGGTAACGGCAACTACAACGCCCAGACCAAGACCCAGCTCCGGGAGCAGTCGGGGTCCCGGCTCGTCCCGCAAGGCCACGCCCACATGAAGGAGGCCATCGGCAGACACAGCAACATGAAGTACAGGTAAGAGCATCGGGGGGGATTTGGACAGGTGCAGCTATAAGCTGGGGGCGGAGGTTTTATATCCCGGGAGAGAATAACAGCATTACGAATTTAAACCAGGGATTGGCGATGACGGCAGTTTATGCCACACCGGGCAGAAAAGGGCACCTGTTGAAGCGCCGTCGGATCCAGTGAATGAGCCGCCTGTGGCCTGCAGGGTTTTATCACGTGCTTAAAGATTCATGAAGGCCCATTGACATCCACTTTAACACGATCCCCCGCGGGATTGACTGACTGACTGACGATAGTGTCTGCTGGATAATGAGTGCAGATGGGAGCGGTGGACAAGGCCACTCCACATGGAGGGGCCCTTCCCACGCTGACCCCTGCCTCTGTCCCACACTTCAACGCGCCTCATCCCCTGTCATCATGGGCACGCTACAGTGCAACAGCATCACTGGGGTCAGTCATAATGGAGCCATGATAGAGAGGCAAGAGGGAAGGGTTTGGCGTGCTTGTATATGTGTGTGTCTGTGTTTGTGTGTGTGTGTGTGTGTGTGTGTGTGTGTGTGTGTGTATGCGTGTTTGTGTGATGGATAAAAACGGCTAGCTTGGCACATTTTCTTCACTAAGGTCTTACATAAGAAAATGAGCCCAATAACATATGAACCGGACCAGCTGAACATGTTTCCCCTCTAGCTTGAACACGCATGCCCTGTATGTCTGTTTGCGTGTGTGTGTGTGTGTGTGTGTACATGTGTGACTGTGTGTGACTGTGTGTGAGTTGTAGTGACTCAGTGTGTGTGCACCTAATTATGAGGCTGTGCCTGATTGTGTTTGCATTTCCGTGTGGGTAAGCAATCCACCCAACATTAGAGATTATTCTACACTGACCATTTTTAAATCCTGGACTCGAAGGAATCTAATGATCTCGTTTGCAAACAAAAAAATAATAATTATTTCGCTTTTGTTGCCTCTCAAAAGGGAAGGGGTGATAGTTTCTCTAATCTAGTCAGAACAAGTAGAAGATATGCGATAAATAAACATAACGAGTCCAACTAGACTGCGACTCCCATCACAGGAAAAGCATCCGTAGCAGCCAAGTGTCCCCATTCTTCTGGATGGGTGAAGCAAATGCCCCTTAGCTCAGCCTTGACACATTTCTCATCACTCAATTAACTTCTCTTTTAAAGGCGCTGTTTTAAATGGGATTTGCAGAAACCAGAAATTGAGGGAGGCAGAAATCTAGACAGCTAGAGGGGTGAATGTTTTTTTAAGTAAAAAGATTATTTTTTATGTGAGGCAAAAAGCCGAGATTGGTTACAAAGATAGTGTCATGTCATTTTCTGGATTTTCCAATTCTCGACCAAAAAAAAAAAGAAAGAAAAAGAAACAACAAAGCTGTGAAAAACATGCTGAAGCCAGAGGGGCACGGTCAGAGCTGGTTGCCGATGGTAACGGGCTGCTGAGGGCTGCCGGCTGGCTGGCTGGCTGGCTGGCGGGAGCAGTGCTGTGTGTGTGTGTGTGTGTGTGTGTGTGTGTTTGTGTGTGTGTGAGGTGCAGCAGTGCGTGGCTGCCTTATTTAAGAGGCGGCAGGCCTTACCGTGCTCACTTGCGCGCTCACACACACACACACACACACACAGATGCACATGCACACACACACAAACACACACATGCGTGCACATACGGACGCATAAACACACACACATCCACTGTACTCCCTAACAGTGAAGGCTGAAACATCTGCGATATGTCATACACACACACTGCACACACCCATGAACACACATACAGTGCACACACCCATGAACACATACACATGCACTACACACACCTATATGAGCACACACACATACACACACTCCATTTGCCCACATGAGAAGTACACGCACAGACACACACACACACACACACACACACACACACACACACACACACACACATACACACATACACTCACTCACAGGCTTAGACACATTTACACACATTAACGTGGAGATAATCTTATATAGAGAATGGACTGGCCGAGGAGTAGCCATTAATAGAATTGCATTAGGCATGTTACGCGATGGCCTGCAACGTCTTGTGTGGCCTGACATTTAATGGGTCCGCGCCCCGGAACAGTGTCTCCATAACTACAGGCTTTTTTGCACACTGTTTGCGAGTTTACATGCATCATTTAGGCAGTCGGACTGAGATGAACTACACTGTGATAAATGTGCCAGGCCTTTTTAAAAATTCTCCTGCTCTGTACACGAACACCTGTTCCCAAACACTGGCATATTCAAACACCCGGCGCTCATGAATGTGAACACATGAGCTCGGAGGCTGTGCTGTTTTTCTTTTTTTGTTGTGGTTGGGTTTTTTTTTAGGGCTGTTTCGTGACAACGTGGCCCCTGAATGCGTGCTCGACTCGCATTAGTATATTCTGAGCTGAATGTCCATTCACAATGACCACTGTGGGGCTTTTTTAAATGTTTCACTGAGGTCGCTGTTGTTCGCTGAGCGTGATTTGCAGAGGGGTTGTTTGTATGGTAATCCAGGTCTGACCGCTCCACAAGCTGAGGCTCAAAAAAAAACAGCCCCTAGTCATTCGTGTCGCTGTTGCTGCTCCTGCTGTTGACGCTGCCTCTGTCAAGAGTGTTGGCGTTTGTAAATGCTCCCGGGGTGTAGTAGGCTGGACTCTGGGTGCACCTCGCACGTCAATCAGGAGTCCAGAGGCAGGGGGGGGGGGAGACACAGAGCCGGCGCACAAGCGTCCTTGAAGAATGTCAAAATTTCGACAAGTGACAATGGTCGCTTGTGGCAAAAAGAAAAGAAAATTACAACAAATAGGCCTATATAAAAAAAAATATTCTGATTCTATAAAAAAAATATTCTGATTCTGATTCTGAAATAAAACACAAATTCACACTCATGTTCACATGCAGAAACAGGCTGTCATATGTTGCATGTTGCACATGTCAGTGGTCAGGGTCAAGGTGACCAAACTATTGACCTTATGGTGGATTTGGTTTTGGTTCAGACACAGTATGTGACAGTAATACATCATTGTCATCGTATAGGGAATACTTATGACTGGCTGCTGAGATCAGTCATCATCATGCCAATTATGCTCCTCACAGCTTTTCTGACACACCCCGCAAAGCAGCAATTTAACAAGCAAGATGATCACACAAATGCAAACTGCGACAGATGTAGTGCATTTAGTAATTTTGCCATCTTATTTGAATCTACTAGTTGACAAAACATGCTACAGCATATTTGCTTGTTTATGGTGTGCAAAGAAAAAAACAACCAATGGAGGAAAAGCCAGCAAAAATGGCACAGACTCGTGTGAACCTGAGCGAGCGTGACATTCCTTGTTTCTTTTTCCGGGGCTAAGAGAGCTCATGGGTATTTTGCGCGATGTTTGTTAACACTCATTTACATAAAAGATGAGGCATTATGACGGTGGAAAGCCTACAGGGCCCGTGACATGCTGAGCCATACCTAAAACTCACCCACAGGTCAGGGGCGCTCGCGAATCACATCTCTTCATTTGCGAGTGACTACTGGGGTATACTGAGCAGACAACCACACACACACACACACACACACACACACACTCATTCACAAAAACACAGACACACACTTCAACACAAGACACACACATTCACACACACACACACACACACACACACACATATTAACACAACACACACACACACACACACACACACATCTTTTAAATGGCAAAAGTCTGGCGAACCGTCGCCAGGCGTGATTTTTTACAGTCCTGGTCCTCCCGTATGCACGGCACATACGTGGCAGTTGGGTTTGTTTTGCAGGTCGCCCATTGATCATAGCCAGTTGTCATGCCAACAGTGCAAGTTATGCTAATATAGCCCTTACAAATATTCTAATGACTTGTGCGCTGATCCTAGGGAGTAGCTGTTGCAGGTGTGTGTATGGAAGCAATTGCAGGTATTATTTGTGCATTGTGCAAATAAGCTGCTTCCTTGTAGTTGGAAGTGGAGACCCTCCCCCCCCCCTCCTCCACCTCTTCTCCACCCCTATATAGGAGACTGCTGGGCGACACGAGGGGCTGTGATATATGGTGGTGCAGCAGAGAAGGGTGGGGAATACGGCTCTGCTGGAGTTTAGCTTCTCCTCCCTTCTCCCACTGCTTCTGTCTACTCTCATCTCTCGTGCTCTCGCTCTCTCCCTCCCTCTCTATCTGTCTCTCCCTCTCTCTCTGTCTCTCTCTCTCTCTCTCCTTCTCTATCTCTCCTTCTCTCTCTCTCTCTCTCTCTCTCTCCCTCTCTCCTTCCCCTGCACGTTCTGTAATTGCCTATGCTAACTCATTAGATAGGGCATTTGTCAGTGCCGGGCCTATGCTGATGCTCGGGGCAATCTGACATGCACTCTGCTGTGGGGCTGGGGCTCACTCTGCCTGTGCTCCTCTCTCACCTCCCCACCTCCCCACCCCTGTGCCACCCCATGCTGTCCAGCTCATCTCCTCTCCTCCTCTCCTCCTCTCCTGTCTATTCCATTTCTCCTCCTCCTCCTCCTCCTCATGTC
>NC_084998.1:10107753-10160253 GCF_963854185.1 Sardina pilchardus
GTTAATTGCTCGTCCACCTCTCTCGTCTACCTCTCTTTGCCCTCACCCTACCCCTACACACACACACACACACACACACACACACACACACACAGATGGCAGAGAACCTGATGACCATAGCGTATGAGAACGGGGTGAATCTTTTTGACACGGCAGAGGTCTACGCCTCGGGCAGGTAAGCGGTCCAAAACATTTATCCCGATCAGGTGCACGCTTCCAACACCCATCCGTCATCCGGTGTCATCCATTTACGCCTCCTTCCTGGCAACAGGCTATGTTTCACGTTGAATAATGTATTGCATTACAGTCTGAATTATGACCATTGCCTGTGTCTTAAACCCTGAGGTTATTTATAGATTCTGGCGTGGAAATCATGACGTGACGTTTTTATTTCCTCCTGTCCCTCCTCCCAACACTCTCTCTCTCTCCCCCTGCTCGCACCACCACTCTCCTCTCCTCTACCCGCCCCGCGCCACCTCGCGCTGGCTGGCACGTCCTCCGTAGGGCTGAGATCACTCTCGGGAACATCATCAAGAAGAAAGGATGGAGGTGAGAGCCCAGTGTGAGCGCTGCTAGTGTAAATACCGCGCGGCAGCCTGACGTGACTCATCCGTGCTGGGCAACGCAGTGTGTCCGAGCACATCACATCATGTCACACGGTCTTGTGTTTGTGTGTGTGTGTGTGTGTGTGTGTGTGTGTGTGTGTGTGTGTGTGTGTGTGTGTGTGTGTCTGTGTGTGTCTGTGTGTGTGTGTGTGTGTGTGTGTGTGAGAGAGAGAGAGAGATGCTTTCAAGTTGGATGATTTACTCATAGCATATGTTCTTATGCCTCATCCGTGAGTAATGTCTGCAAGGGAACGTGTGCTAAGTTTGTTCCTGGACTACTAGAGTTGGCCACTGTGCTTGACGAATTTTGCTCATTGTTTTCTTTTTTTTTTTTTTTTTTTTTTTCAAATGTTCTTTAGGAGATCCAGTTTTGTAGTGACAACCAAGATCTACTGGGGAGGACAGTAAGTTCAGAGTGAAAGGCATCAACACTGAAAATAATCTAATACAGATCATTTTCAGTTTGATATAATAAAGATATACAGATGTGCATATATCCTGACATAGGCTACTGTATCTAACAGGTAACATCCTCTCCTAAATCCTCCTTTGTATTGACTCTGTATCTCTAATCCTACAGAGCAGAGACAGAGAGAGGGCTCTCCAGAAAGCATATCATCGAGGGTAAGGTGCTTTCCATTGTGTTAACGATCAATATACACAGAGGTGGATGATGGTTATTATCCAACTGAGCGTTTGAGTAAATAAAAACGATTGGAAAGCTGATTACAGTTGCGATGCGGATGGCTGTAATGATGGTGGGCGTGATTTAGACGGGGTTGGAGATGCTGGTGTTAATGATAGGGAAGTAAGGGTGATGGTAATGGCGCTAATGACTCTTTTGGGTTCATAGGTCTTCGAGGATCCTTGTCCAGACTGCAGTTAGAATACGTCGACATCGTCTTCGCCAACCGTAATGATGTCAACAGCCCAATGGAAGGTCAGGGATGGTTGCGTTCAAGATTATATACAGTGACTGTGGGTTATAATGACAAGATTTCGTTTGACATTTCAGTTCACTTATGCTGTGTGTGTGTATATGTGTGTGTGTGTGTGTGTGTGTGTGTGTGTGTGTGTGTGTGTGTGGGTGGGTGGGTGGGTGGGTGTGTGTGTGTTGGTGTGTGTGTGTGTGTGTGTGTGTGTGTGTGTATGCATGTGTGTGTGTGTGTGTCTGTGTGTGTGTGTGTGTGTGTGTGTGTGTGTGTGTGTGTGTGTGTGTGTGTGTGTTCCGTGCCCTTTGCAGAAGTCGTGCGTGCAATGACCTTTGTGATAAACCAGGGCATGGCAATGTACTGGGGAACATCCCGGTGGAGCGCCATGGAGATCATGGTGCGTTCCTATCATTTGTCACCTCGTAATCCCTCTGTTATTCTCTCTAAATATATTCGTGCCTGACAGCAGTTCTGGTTCTCACCACTAGGAGGCGTACTCGGTGGCACGCCAGTTCAATCTGATCCCGCCCGTTTGCGAGCAGGCTGAGTACCACTACTTCCAGAGGGACAAGGTGGAAGTCCAACTGCCTGAGCTCTACCACAAGATAGGTCAGTAATTATCCTGTTTCCCACTCTGGCGAGACCACATTATAAATGTCATTACATCTCTGTTAAGCGTCTCCACATATCTGACAGGAGGATTATTGCAGTCATTACAAAGTATTATCCCCCACACCGCCACCCCCACCCCCGCCACACACACACACACACACACACCATCACCATCACCACCACTACCACTACGCACACACACTCTCCAGAACCCGACATACATGGCAGATGAAGTAGGCTACAATATTGCCGTTAAAATGTTTAATATGGATGATAACCATGCAACATTTATGGTACTAAATATTTTAAACGTCTGCTCCTGTAATTCAACGCATGGAAATGATTCTTGGGATACATGTATAGCCTACATTTAGAAAACATGTTCCTAACTTGGAAGTGATTTTGGATTAAGATATCTGCCAAATGAATGACTGTAAATGTAAGACATGTTTAATGTTTTCTTCCCCCTCACTCTCACCTTGCCAATGGTTGTGTGTATATTCTCTCTTACACCTCCTTCCATTCTTCCCTCCTCTCTTCCCTCCGTCTTGCTCTTGGTCTCAGGAGTGGGAGCTATGACCTGGTCCCCACTGGCTTGTGGGCTGATCACTGGAAAGTACAGCGACGGTGTTCCAGACTGCTCCCGGGCCGCTATGAAAGTACGTCGGTGTGAAGACTCCATTTTGCTATATTTTTAAGCCTCAGCAAATAGTTGAGAAAATATCCTTTGAAAACCAAAACAAAAATGTTAGTTTTCAGACATAAGAAAGCAAGTGTTTTGATTCATTGATTTAATGTTTTACTATTATTGTCATGGCAGTGTGTCAGTGAGTAAAAGATTGATTTGTACACAGTGGTAGCAATAATAAATATTATAGTGGCTGGCCACACTGAAATATGTGAGTCCAGCTTGTGACTTTAGCGTTGTGTATTTAGCGTTAGTGATGACTCTCCATTTTGTGTTGTGTCAGGGCTACCAGTGGCTGAAGGAGCGTGTGAACAGTGAGGAAGGCCGCAGACAGCTGGCCAAAATCAAAGAGCTCCACCTGCTGGCTGACAGAATGGGTTGCACTGCTGCACAACTAGCTATTGGTAATGCTTTACATCTGATTCTGTGTATTGCATACTGTGTGTGTGTGCGTGTGCGTGTGCGTGTGCGTGTGTGTGTGCAATACATAGCTTTATTGCTTCATACAGAGAATTCAGTTGTGAATGTGTGGCATTCCTATCTTAGATATTTCTTCTTAAATTCAAATTTCTATAAACTATGTTGTATAAGTTCTTGTGCAATAACATTTCCCAGTTTCCTTATTCCACTGTGTAGAAAGCAGCATAGGTGTAAAGGAGTTCAGAAGACAGGAGATGCTGTACAGTAAGTTAATGTGTGTGTGTGTGTGTGTGTGTGTGTGTCTCTCGTAATAGCCTGGTGCCTGCGTAGTGAGGGGGTCAGCTCCGTGCTCATGGGCGTGTCGAACACCGACCAGCTCATCGAGAACCTGGGAGCCCTGCAGGTAAACTCACCTTACCCTACCACGTCACAACCCCCCACCTGTGACCATCAGACCCTCACAGCAACCAGACCACACCTTACCCTACCACGTCACAACCCCCACCATCAAACACAGACCCTCACAGCAACCAGACCACACCTTACCCTACCACGTCACAACCCTCCATCATCAAACACAGACCCTCACAGCAACCGGACCACAACTACACCGTTTTTACTCGCAGCTTTCAGCCTCCCACTCACACAAACATAAAGGACTACAGGCAATTTGCACATTATTAGAGGGGGGTACACGGAGGGCACGGAGGGGCCACACCATCTATTCTACATGGAAGAATAAATGAGGCTCTAACTTAGCCTTTGCACTGCAGCTTCACAACCCCCACAACCACACGGAGACCACACAGCGATCCGACCACAATTACGCCATTTTGATGCACAGCGCTCAGTCGCCCACTCATACAAACACACAAAGGGCCACAGGCAATTTGCACATTAATGTTAAGTGCTAAAATAGCCTTATCGAGCAATTATAATTATTGTGTATAGTCTTATATAAGCTTTTTGTTCAATTGTGTTACATTGTGTTTTTTTAATAAGAGTGACATTTGAATGGCCCCCATTCTTGTTGCACCTATTATTTTCCCCACTGTTACAAAAAGATGAAACACAGGAGTTAATAGGTGAAGCTTTACACAATTTTCTTTTGTCTGTCAGGTGCTCACCCAGATGACACCCCAGGCAGTGAGCGAGATCGACTCTCTGCTGGGAAACAAACCTCACTCCAAAAAAGAGACGCGTGCATGAAGAAAACGACGACGACAAGATGGCGAGACAGAAAGATGGAGACTGTGCCGAATGCAGAAAGAGGAATGCAAGATGAGAGAGAGAGAAAGAGAGGAGGAGGAGGAGGACACCACCACACAGAGAGGAACATCGCTTCTTTGCCCTCCTGCATAACCAATAAAACCTGCATGTCTTCTGCAACATTGTGCTTCCAGTATTTGCGCACAACCGTTCTGCGCATCTCTTTATATCTTATATTAACGACAACGAGAAAAAAAAAACACGGATATCCTACTCTGAGCTTCGACGACAACAATAGCATCGACAAAAAACAAACAAAAAGATCACACATGACACACGGCCAGGCTTATTTCATTTCTGTACATGGACAGAGGGCGGTGTGTATGCATTTCAGTCTCTGTCTTCCAGGAATAGAGTTGATGGAACAGGGATCGTTTGAAACAGAGAGACATGAACATGTGACTGGCAGCAACTCTAAACAATCTCCTCCCTTTGCCCTCTCCCTCTGAGCAGAACAGAGACTATTATCCGAGACAGAAGAGCGGGATCATTTCACTGCCACAATGCAAGAGGGATACAAGATTAATCTTTCCTGGATGGATGCGTGATTGAGTCTGTGTGCTGTGCATGTGTTAGAAGAACGTATGAATGCGGATGCTGTGTGTGTGTGTGTGTGTGTGTGTGAATATGAACCTATGTGAATATTATGTCTGAATATGTGTTTTGCACAGTACTGCCAGGCAAGACATATGCGATCTATTGTATCTGGTACCAGGTGTAATGACGTGCTATGTGTAGCACTGTATGTGTGTGTGTGTGTGTGTGTGCCTGTCTGTCTGTGTGTGGGTCTGTCTGTCTGTGTGTGTGAGTGTGAGAGAGAGCCTACTGCCATTCTGTGGCACTGTGCATCAGTAACAACACGAGTCTTCCTCCCCTCTCCCTTCCTATTGTAAAACTGTGTTAAAACTGTGCGCATGACCCTTTAAGAGAGAACAGGTTTCCCACGAGGGGTGAAGAGTGTTGGTATGGCATGGCTTTTTTTGTGGTATATATGTACATTCGCAGCACCTCATCTGTAAACAGCCTCTGCCTTGTCTTTTTGCACTAACTAGTTCAGGGTCCAGATGTAGAGAGAGTACTTAGGTCCTCTTTGACCTTAAGATGGCATTTATGTTTTTATGTATGTGGACAAAAAAAACTAAAAAAAACATTCTCTGCGATGATGACAATGAGAAGAATCCTCCGCCATGCAGTTGTATTCATGTACACATGAATGAGTTATCGAATTTCAGCTACAGATGGAGAAGAAAGTGTCCTCTCTGGTTGTAGAGACGGTATTCATATGAGGGTATCACTGGCGCTGCTGCTAAGTTAATAGCTGTCAGAGACAAGCTGACTCACGCTCTGTGATGGAAAACCAGCCACCAGACACAGCTTTTGCGTTCCACTGAACTACCACACTCAGTTTGTTTGTGGAAGTTCTACTACAAAACACAGTGAAGGGTTGCATAAACATGTTAGTTTGGTGAGGGGTGCCATGTCTTGCGTACAATAGACGAAGCTATCTTTGATCATTTGGTAGAATTTGCAAGTCAATGTTGACATCTAGAAGACTGCTTCCATGTTTTTTTTTTCACTGTTTTTGTTTTGCGCTGTTTGTTTGTAGCAAAGGATTCATCTCAGCCGTTTGTGCCACTTTCTACAACTGAAGGATAATCAGGACTGATTTGCAAGAAAGAATTTTGTACATGAAAAGGGTAACATTAGAAATCCATAATCTCATGTGAATCAAACAAACAACTGAGCTGTTTCATAATTTGTTGGTTAGTCCATACGAACCATGAAAACCGGGTCATGTTCTATCGATTCAGTTTGTTGGTCTTTAGGTCAGTCCATTTAAATCAGTCTTGGCATTCTGTATGTAATTTCCTTGTTGAGGTTATTTTTGTCCACTCTGGTTCTCAGCCAAGTGTTAGTGTACATAATGACAACACACGAGAACTGGATGAGATAGAACCACACTAGAACCACGCTTCAATCTGCTTTTTGATCAGGAGCTTACCCGGAATGGTATGTGAAGTCACCATGTTAAAGCAGTTGTGGAGGTTGAAATTCCCCCGGCTACTGTGTATCACTCTTATCAATGGTCAAGTCAGCAATTCTCCTGTTACTGTGGCGACCAGTTCTGGTGTTTGTTTATGTTCACAGTTGTCCATGGCTTATGTACTGTAAGTAATGTACTTGAGTTGCTTTTGAAGAGAAGTCTGTTACGAATGACATTAGAGATGCCAGAATATGAAATATTGCTTTCTAATGTCATATTGTTTGCAGAAACATAGTGAAACAGAAGGACAACCAACCAATGTATATAAACATTTACTGCACTCCTAAATGCTATATATTTGCCTGTACATCTTTTATTTTACTGTTATGCAAGAAAAAGAGAAAGAAAAGAAGAAAAAAAAATATGCCTGAACGTGTTGTTTTTTGCCTATCCAGAAATTAATGATTCACTTAATAATGCTTTTAAGATCTTATCAAATTAGTTTGCTTAGGTCTCTTCTGTGTCTGTGGACATGCAGTGGGTATGTGTTTAGTCATTTGACATAACACTAAAACCCATCAATCTCCACAATATTTACGTACAACAAGGTGACATACTCTGTTAGGCCTTGCACCAACATTAATTCAGGGTGACTCAAACTCCTGCTCCATACTACTAACATTCACTCAGAAACATACAGCTGCAGTTCATCTTGTGCTTTTTTTATACTCACCACCCAAATTCAGACATGTTTCTGTTATAATTGAAACTCTGCAGTGATTTTCAGATTGATGAAAAGATACATGACAGACAGGTCCGTAGCACATTCAGAGTTGTCACCCTTAAAGATACCCCTGGCCCTGGAGGTAACTAGCCTACCAGATAGGCCCTGAAGAAGATCTCAAATGTCCGCCTTTTGTCACTTCACCGTCAATGAATTCTGTCTTTTCTCCTCTTTGGAGAGTAAATGGTAAATGGACTGCATTTATATAGCGCTTTTGTCGGCTTCTGCGAGCACCCAAAGCACTTTACATATTTATGCCTCACATTCACCCATTCACTTTGACAAGGTCAGGTGGAGTTGGGCTCGAACCAGCAACCTTGCAGTTACTGGACAACCCCTCTACCTTCTGAGCCACTGTAGGCACAATTAATTTTCATCAAGTAGTTTGATCATTTGGCTTAGCTCTGAAATTTCACTCCCAAATAAGGTGACCTCATTGCATTGCAGATGATGAAACGCCTCATCATACCAGGAGCTAGGCTGCAGCCACTGATCCCACCAAACAGTGCAACTGATCTCAGGACCTCTCTGTGTATAGTGTACATTACGACAAAATTGACCCAGTTAGTCTCCACTGTGTGCTCAAAATAGATATGGGGTACCAGGGGGGTGGGCGAATATGCAGTGTTACAGGATTTGTGTGGAAAGTTCACTCTAAGCCTCTAAAGTCCCCGTGTGACGTGTGGCCTCTATATAATCTCTTGTATTTTGGTACTCAGCCCACTCGAGTGTAACAGCTTATACTTTACTACAAGAGTAACTGGGGGGAAAAACATGCTGCATTTTATTGCTGCACCACATTACCAACACTGGAGACCTAGATGAAAACTCAGACGCACAGCATCTAGCCACTTCCAGCCACCATGGCAGTAATGCAGGGCAGGTTGTAGGTACTACGGCTCCATGAGAAAAATGATTCCTGCAGCCTTCTGGGATGCTGGAAAATGAAACAGAAGTCAGCCTGTGCAAGTGCTAAAGAGGACCTGCTGATCCAACAACAACTTGCTGATGCACAAGTAGCTGCAGTATATCTTCCATGATAAGTACTGCAGCATTGAGTTAAGCAATAGGCACTGATCAAAATGTTACCAAAGAAAGAATCACAAGAGGGTGGAATCCCTTTTCAATCCCTCATCTGAACCAGAGGGAGGCGCCATTTCCTTTGCTGGACAAGTGCACATTCTCAAAGAATTAGCCTGCAGGCATTCACATATAACAACAAATACAACAAAAAACAATCACACTATCTATGTTAGACTAAAATGGAAGATCCACAAGTCTGTTTGCTCCCCCATCAATTTCTTACTAATAGCCTACACTTTCTGTGAATTCCACGGGTAGGGAGTGTGAAAATTCTGATCTTTGTTTTCTTTCATTCTGATCTATTGACCCACACACCCATGCATGTTTGACGTCGTTGTCAGTTTGCATATCAACCAATATGATATTTCCATAATCAAGAAAGTAGCTTACAATTTGAGCGCCCCTTTAAGAAATGTTATCATCAAAGTAGGACCAGACCACGTCATGTACGTGCTCGTTTCCGTCTTCTTGCCTCTATATTTTGATTGGGTTATTGCTCCGTGTGAGAACGTGCGCGGCCCCACTGTGTCACCTTGCTGAATCTAGCTGGCAGTCTTGCAGTGGAGAAGCAGGGGCACTTATAACAGTAACAAGTGTCCTAGCTGGGAACCATAAAACACCACAGCCATGGCAGCATCAGGGACAAAGCCCAAAACCTCTCCAAAATCTGTAAAGTTTCTTTTCGGCGGTTTGGCTGGGTATGTAAACAGTTACTGTAACGCTCGCTAGCTAACCTATGTAGGCAGTGGACTTGTTGTAGCCTGTCAATATACGTAAAGCGCTAGCTAGCTAGCTTCCATGGCGAGGTCATTTGCAGCGGTAGGAACTCATTTGAATACGCATTAGTGCCTACTGACAATGTTACTGGATAAAATAACTGTCTTGAAGCTGTTGTAAGTTGTGAAAAGATATCCCTGCGTTTTCCACTATTGCAATAATGGAATGTAGCTAACGTTATTACTCTGAGATGGAAGGCCCGGATGATGTCGGCCCACTGACAGAGCGAGTAGGGTAGTGTGATTTTAAATGTCATCCAGACCAGTTTACTCTGTAATTTCAAGAACATGTTGTCATGCAATATTACACCACTGACGCATTTGAGGAATTATGATAATTTCAGTACATTGAGCTGAATTACAAATTAATGGACGTGATAAAATATATATTGATTAAATTTGGCAGCTCACATATCAAATGTACACGTTTGTGTCATGTCGCTCTTGGAGTGCGTGAGCTCATTTGCGTATAGTCCTGCTGCCGTGATTTAGAATTAACTCAGCTTGTGGTAAACTAAGGCTATTATGCGTTCATTCTTTGACCCTTGATCTTTGGTACTGTAACCCATTTTGCTGAAACAACTGAGCTATCCACACTGTTTGTATTGTGTATTTGTGTCATTCATGAAAAATGAAACACTCCTTCCAGGGGCACTGTGGCTCTTGTACTTGATTAAAATGTCCTTAGACGAGGTTTTGTGTGAATGTCATCGTGTGATTACAGGAAATAATGTCCATGTTGTATCTCCTGGCAGAATGGGGGCCACAGTGTTTGTCCAGCCGCTGGATCTGGTGAAAAACAGAATGCAGCTGGCAGGACAGGGGTCCACAGCTCGCGAGTACAAGACCAGCTTCCACGCCTTGGCCAGTATCCTTAAGAATGAGGGCCTGGGGGGAATTTACACAGGGTAAGAGAACACGAATATATCAACACATCACACATGGCTATGATTTACACTTTCTACATTCCAATGAATGATTTTATTTAGCTACGATGTAACAGTAGGCCTAATATTATGTTGACTTCATTTGACTGAGTCACCATGCTTGCATACAATAAGCATGCATATATGTCTGTTTAGTCTTTTTCTTAAAGCAAGGCTACATTTTGTGTCACACCAGTGGATTAGATAAAGTGAGAGAGAAAGCTCTTGGACTCTCACTTGTTCTTCAGACGTTAGCTGTCTTTATTAATCATGTTTTTTTAGACATCCACAACCATGTCCCTTTGTCATCATTCTTACGGGGGGGCTACACCAGGCGCGTAACTGAAGCGTTCCATTCGCGACGCGTATGTTGCAGCCGGTCGCAGCAGTTAATTATCACTGTAGTCAATGGAAGTAGCTACACCAGACACAACAGTGGCGCGTACATTCGAAAAAAATAGACCCATCTTCTAAAATGGATTTTACACGTCGCGAACGGAACGCTTCAGTTACGCGCCTGGTGTAGCCCCCCTGTTAGTCTAACATTGATATCCCAGACATTCACAGACACTGTAGGACATGGGTAAAAATCCTATTTCAAAGAAATTCAGACCAGAAACACAATTTATGACTTGGAGAACGTATGTCATTGTCACACGTGTGAGGGCAGGGCACACTATTAAACCGCAACAGAAGGGCCTTGGTGTTGTTTGTTTCTCCTCTACATTAAGTCTGTCTCTGTCTCTTCTCTTCTCCACCAGTCTTTCTGCTGGTCTGCTCAGGCAAGCCACGTACACCACAACAAGGTTAGGCATCTACACTGTGCTCTTTGAACGCATGACCAAACCAGACGGCACCCCACCAAACTTCCTCATGAAGGCTCTGATTGGCATGACCGCTGGGGCCACTGGAGCGTTTGTGGGAACCCCTGCAGAGGTGGCCCTCATCCGCATGACCGCAGACGGACGGTAAGCCAAGCGGCAGTGACACCGAGGACTACAGTACGTCCACTGATCAAAACGCTGCTAGCACTCTGCTACTGTTGTATTTGCAGCTGTGAGGTTGTTTCTGAGCAGCTGACATTCATACTGAAGTGAAACCCACATATGAGAATTAAACTGGATAGTAGATAAATAAATGCAGTTTAGATAGACACATGTGAAAATGAAGCTATCCAGCTTAATTGAGATATATAAATATGAGATATATAAATGCTGTTAACATGCATTGTAGACCAATCCAATTCAAGGTATTAGTAACCTTGCCGTCGTAGTCATTAGCCTTTTATGTACAGAAGAATTTGTCTGAAGAACAATTGCAACATTTTCTGTATATTCTGTATAGTTGTAATGGCTGAAGGGAGCTGTAATGCAAGGAAGTTGAAGGGCTAAGGCTCTCTTACCCCATCTCTCCCACAGTTTGCCTCCGGATCAGAGGAGGGGTTACTCCAATGTCTTCAATGCTCTTGTCAGGATCAGCCGTGAGGAAGGGGTCACAACACTTTGGAGGGTGTGTATATAGAGGCTTGTTTGTATGATGATGTGTTTAGGCAGTATGTGCACGGGTGCACGTGAGTATGTGAGAGGCAATAAGTAACAGAAAGTGAAGATTATTGTCTGCTTTTTTTTTTGTCAAAGGTCAAATGTACAATGTAATTTGGGTGGTATTAAGACTTACCTGTGATCCTGTGTTTGTTTTAGGGTTGTATACCTACCATGGCGCGTGCTGTGGTGGTGAATGCTGCTCAACTTGCTTCATACTCTCAGTCCAAGCAGGCTCTGATGGATTCAGGTGAGAGTTCATAACTCACTCATCACTAAGGATTTAAAGTAGTAGTTTGGCAAGGAATAGAGCCCATGTGATGTACCATGAAAGTTCAACCCAACATGCATACAGTTCTGATTACATGAAGTCTGTATTCTTGAGAACCTAAAATCTCTATCTGTAACTGCTTTAAGTGCAAACATCAGGATTACTGTAATGTTGCATTGTCGTTTATTGTGTGCTTGCTTGGTTCTTGCTGATTGTATCTTTTGTTCACCTGTGATTCTGTGTTTTCTTTTTCTCAGGATATTTTGTAGATGGCATCTTCCTCCATTTCTGTGCCAGTATGATCAGTGGGCTTGTCACCACTGCAGCCTCCATGCCTGTAGATATTGTCAAGACCAGGTATGTTCATAACCTTCTGTCTAGCAGTGATTGCCCATCTTCATTTCTTTGTAAAAAAGCAATCATTTCACTGTGCCCAATAGTTTATAGCTTGTCCGACGAGATTGTTTTGGGCTGAAACACATGTGTTATCCTCTCGTCCTGGTTACAGGTTGCAGTTGAAATTACAGAATTAATACCTTATTACTCACTATAGGCCAAGAAGGTCAGGGTATGCTAGGATCGGCTACAGAGCCAGGTGTAATGCAACACTCCAGCAGACACAGGTGGAATATCTTTGGAAGAATGCTATTGAAAATGGCATAAAGTTCAACGTTTTAAGTTCAAGATCTAAAGTTCAAAGTTACAGTATAAGTTCGAGGTTTAAGGATCAAAGTTCTAAGTTGTTCAACTCTCCGCTTCCCTACTCTGAGGATAAGTCCTGCCACAAACAGTAATAGGATGATGACATGTATGATAAGGGCGGGGGGAGATCATCGTCAGCATGCATTTTTGTGTGGTTCGCCATCCAGGTCAACTCGGGTGTTCAAGCGAAGCTGATTATTCAAGCTTGGTGATTTTCCCGGTGTCAAGAAAGGTCTTCCATGTTTGGGAAAGGTGGATGGCTAGTTCCTACCATTCTGACTGTCTTGCGCTGGCTAAGGAGTGAACCTGAGAGTCTGATTTCTAGTGGCTGACCATCAACTCATGTCACACAATCATGTTCAAACACTCGCAAGCATTTTTTAAAAAAAATCGTTAGAAAAATTGTTAAACAATAATTACGTGTGAATTACAGATTAATTTGTTACAGACTAATTTGTTAAAACTCTTTTTATTATTATTATTATTATTATTAATAATATTAAGTTCTAATATCACTCCTTTTGGATGCTGGTTACACCTGCCTTCCTCTATTCCTTGGGCTGTTTCACATTGTGGAGCTTCATTACCTCCGCCAAGGAGGTTATGTTTTCATCGGGGTTTGTTGGTTTATTTGTTTGTTTGTTTGTCTGTCTGTTCGTTCACAAGATAACTCAAAAAGGTATGGATGGATTTCGATTAAATTTTCAGGGAAGGTCTGAAATAAACCAAGGCAGAAACGATTGCATTTGGGAGCGATTTGTGTCACCGTCTGGATACAGGAGGCGGTTACTGTATGTGTTCGCTTGGCAGAGGTTTGCGCTCTATGAGTGCTTTTCTAGTTTAAAAAAGGATTATCATCGATTACTCTCTGTTTGCTCTTGATTTATCACTTAAATCATGGCATCACACTCATGTCTCAGCTATCCACTTGTGAACAGATCACCCAAGACCAGGGCCACCGATTTTGATATTTGCCCTTTTGAATCTTGTTAGTGTTCCCTCCATGCAGGGCACATTTCCAATGATTTGCATGGTTTATTCTAAATTATTTCTGTCAAATTGTCCTTCACATTATCTGCAATGATCTCAAACATGGCAGCACAAACCCCAACACGAACCTTACCTTTAGTCTGTTGCTTGGCTAGTGTCTGAATGACACAAAGAGATTATAGGCAGTAGATGGGACTTGTACAATAGAATTGTGAAATGGAAGCAATAGAAAAGTGTTTAAACAAGCTAGTATGAAGTGTCATATTTACAACCACTTCCAAGTCCTCACTTTCAATGAAATGCAATGCAAGCCGTTGACTTTGCAAAAGCTAGTGACAAGGCCTGTTGATTCTGTGCCAGGTTGGGTTATGAAGATGGCTTCACATCAAGGTTAAGATTGAGTTCATTCATTCTGTGTGTAAAGTAGGTCTCTCTTTTTTTCACTTCTCACTCACTGGCACTGCTCTTTTTTTCCCCCCTTAAACCTCTAGGATCCAGAACATGAGAATGATCGATGGCAAGCCGGAGTACAGAAATGGACTGGTAAGTGTTGTACCCTAGCTTCTTGCGTTGCCTTGTCAGCTTCTTGCGTTTGTCCGAGTGTTTTGAGGGAAACACTGAGACAGCTATAGCTCTGACCTTTAAAGAGTGACAGGGGGAGGAGTAGAGGCCGAGAGCAACTCTGAAGGACAGCTTGAGAGGAAAGGGCAAGACTTTCACTGAGCGCGTTGCCTTCCTAATTACTTAGATAGATTGTTATCAGCTCTATATTAATGGGGTTTTTTTTTGTTTTAATGTAAAGTAAACAATACGGACACCTAAGAAGCTGTTCAGTGCTTTGTTGGTCAAATGAACTTTTTGAATGCTTAGTACATGCTGCTCTATCAGCCTCTATTTCTACCTCGAGTGTTTCCTGATATGTTATCCTCACTCTATCAGTGGCGATTGTATGTGCAGCTTTATTACCTTGGGGTTCTGTGTTGTTCTATGGCGGAGGAATGTGTGTAGCTCTCTTTCCTTTGTTCCTACCTGATCTCCCCCTGTCTTTCTCCCTCTTCCCTCACTTCTTTCCTCTCTCCTTCCCTCTCTCCTTCTCATTCCTGAAAATCTTCTTAGCTCACAGGTTCCTCAAGCAGCACGTTTTTTTCCCTTTGTCTTGCACTAGTGTCTCTTTCCTTGGGCCCTGTTTTGGTGCTCAGAGACAGATGGTCAGAGAGGCACAAAGTTTATAGACATTAAAGGCGTGGGCAGTCCAGCATCACTTATTTAATGATTTAGTGATTTCACGATCTGTCATGGGTGTTTTGGGCGTAACATCCTTTAAACCAAAGAGAATGACATCTGTCATTCCCTTTACGCAACTTCAAACAGCACATTGGTTTTGATAGTCTGTGGCGCATTTGAAGAAATCTGCTTGCACGCAAGACCGTATGGAACAGGGATTCCACTAAACCTTGCTTTACTAAAACCTGATTGCGACTGCGTCAGTATGGCCCACAGACAATGGCCACTGTCTCGTGACAGTGAGTCGTCAGCTGTGCTTTATATGCACCTTTCGCTATAGACCAGGTTTTTCTTGGTCAGTGGCATAATGATTTTTTGGGTGTAAGATAGTGATTTTTGAATCATGTGCCTGACAACCACACCTTATGTTGTTAATTGTCACACTTGTGCGCAAGGTTTAATAAAAGTGGAGGGCAATGGCAAAAAAGTCCTCTCTTAATTGAGTGTAAGAGAAGAACAAGCCTTACGTCGTGCTTTGTGCCACCCTTGCACTGCGTGCACAATAGCGCCCCGTCAGTGAGTGCTCAAACTTTTGATGTGGCTTAATGTACATAAGCCTTGGGGGGCTGCTGTGGTGCAGCGCTCTACAGCGTCTGTACCATGTTTGGGTCCACGTGCCCACAAGAGCCCAGGTTCGAGTCTGACCTGCAGCCATCTCCCAATCTCACCCCATCTCTCTCTCCCACTTGCTTCCTGTCATACTTCACTGTCCTATCTGTAAATGGCAAAAAAAGCCCAAAAAATTTGACTGAAAAAACTGAAAAGCAAAACGTACATAAGCCTGATTCCCAAGGCACTACTGCAGTGATTATAGCTGATGAGAGCTGTAGCCCCACACAGCCTTGGTCTACTGGGTAGCAAGCTTGCACCCTTTTGCTAAAGGACAACAAGGCTTGTTGGTACCTTAATTACTGTATATGGAACTCCAGCACACTCCAGGAAGTGCCCATGAGATTTACACACATAGGCATCCCTCATTTATCCCCCATCAGAATTTCTTCCATTCCAGGCTGCCCCATGTCGGTGCTTTACCCCATGTCTGAGGTCTCTCACACAGAGGACAACCTAACCTGGGGGTCCCTCATACAGCTCACACACAGCTTCTGGTGGCTTTGTGTCAAGCGTCCCTTGAACCAATGCTCAGTTCTTGGCTGACTTTCCAGAACAGAGTCCAAAGGCAGTGCTGCATTGATTTATAACTGGCTGTAACAAAGGGAGAGGGCAGTCACCCCACACAACCTCAATCCCAGGTCTGCGGGTTACCAAACTTACACCCTGACTGCAACGCCAAAGAGCTAGACTCATTGGGCATGACAGTCAGAGCGCATACTCACCGTGGTGGTATTTATTTGACACTCAAATAGAATAGAATGTTTTTTTTTATTTTTATTTTTTTTAACTATTTCACAATCCAGAAAAATAGCATGAAGACTCTGTGTGTTTTTTTTTTTTTTTTTGGCGAGCACTCATGCACCTTGGCAAGGTGCTGCACATACCGCTCATATGAGAAACTGCCCCTGCATACTCAAACGAAATGACAAAACTCCACCACACTGGCTTGATTGTTGAGAACTGTCGAGTGACGCTGACACCCTTTCTCCCCCCTCCACAGGACGTGCTGGCTACAGTGATCCGTAAAGAAGGCTTCTTCAGCCTGTGGAAGGGCTTCACCCCATACTACGCTCGGCTGGGTCCCCACACGGTCCTCACCTTCATCTTCCTGGAGCAGATGAACAAATACTACAAGATCTATTTCCTTGACTCGTAGAAATGTGCCGTGATTGGTGGGGCCACGCCGCAGGAGAGCACAGTCACAGTGGTGAGGGGCTTATAAGGGGAGGTGTACCCACTTGCTTCACATCTATTGGTAGAGTAGTAAATTGAACATTTTATAAACATTGGTTTACTTTAAAGGTCCTGATAGCAACGGATGAGGTACGGTTGAATAACCGGCCTTCCAGAAATTGATTGTGCACCACTACAACTTAGATGCACCCTAAACTGACTGCACTTAAGCGGTTACCACCCAAATGACCTCATTTCTGTTGGGGCTAACCATAACAGGTCATTCAAAATGCAAAACACGCTATATTCATTTAGACATTTTAGAAATCTGACTTCTCTTCAGAGTTACTTTGACAGTATTTATTTCTTGCAGGAACATCTTGATCTTAAAGAACTCGTGTAGTGTTGACATAAATGAACATGTACTGCCAGAATGCTTTAAGACAAACGCATATGAAACTCTGTTAAACTCAAAGTCTCTCCATAACTGGAGTAACGTGTCATTTAAAAAGCACACACCCATACACATTACTGTGAACTTGTTTAAGCTTGTTTGATCATGGTGATTTTCATTATGGTGCTTGTCCTGTGGCTTTTGATTAGTCAAAGCCACAAGATGTTTGTACCTGCTTGGTACTCACCTGTTTGGAAAAACATCTTGCTTATATATTCATCTCTTGTGTGTCCTGGTGTAAAATCTGAGTTGGGACGTTGGGTGGTCTTTAATTGCAACAAACTTGTCCTCAGTTATTCCTGACATTGCAAACCAAACTAAATTTGATTGAGCAGAGATCAGTGTCTCCAAATACAAGACACATCAGTGGTCAGATCCAATGACTATAAAAGTTGTGTCCAGTCATTGCTGTGATCAATTTGACCGCTGAAATATGTACACTTGCAGTTGTTGGACTTAATAGAAGTCACTTCGGAATTGTTACCTATGAATTCCCTGTCGTAGTTCAATACACTGCCAGCAATTTGGAAATAAAAGCCAGTATCGAATTCCATATTATTACTGAGATGCTTATCATGAAGCACCACTATTGTGTTAAAGGATTTATGTCAGTCAGTTTGTTATCACTACTGTTACATTTCAAAATACAGTGAATGTTTAGTAGTGATTGTAGGCCCCTCAAAATAGAGACCTCTTTATAACCATTGCACACGCTAAAGGCTCTTGGATACAGAGTGACTGTGGTCAAACATATTAATAAAATGGTTGCATAGGATCATGATGACTATAATGTAATATCATTTACACAAACAAGAATCTTCTGAACCTCCTTTTTTACTCAAAATTATGACATAATAAATCCCCTGTTTAGCCGTATTGTGAGTTTTTATTGTGTTTCACCACCAACCTGTTCATTTATGTTAATTTATACAAACACACTGTTCATTTTACTGTTCCCTACGACCAGAAAGAATGCTGGGTTTTTTTTTTTTTTTCAGATGTAAAACATCTATTCTGTGATTCTGGTTAAAACACAAAAAAACAAACAAACAAAAAACAAACAAAAATAAATATTTTTCTTTGAACGTCAGCTTGGGCTTTTCTCCTTATTGTTATACGTTTTGTTATGGGTGATGTTATGATGCATTCCTCTGTAGATATTGCAGACCAAAATGTTGCACCAACTTATGACAATGATGATTTTCTTTGTGTTGAACATTACATACTCATTAATCCAAGTAGCTGCGCTTCAGCTGCTTTACACTGACATGATTGTGTGAACTCATTATTTACATAGGCTACAAAAACACAGAAATTATATGTGAATTAGTCAGTCGTCAGATATGTCTTGAGTTGCACTGGCCTCTCAGCTAGCAAAGTTTTCCTCTTTATGTAGATGCAATGTCATAATCTGTTGTAGGCCTGTGATTTTCCTGTTACAGAGCAAGGCTGCTTTGATACAGTGTATGTGTTTGACAAAGGGACAAATCCCTTTAAATATAGGGATACAAATGTATGAATCAATAGCATCTCTGTGGTTATTGTTACTTTGATACACTTATGTACAACCTCATGTGTAGCCTAGCTGTGTTCATGCTCTGCTTACTCTAACCTCTGCATTCACAAACATTGTGACAAGATGGTGAATATCATAACATGTGAACATAGTGTACTGTATAAAATTCCCCCACTACCAATCCAACATGGGGCGGAGTCTGACGTGTTGTGGGTGTTCCCTTTCGTGCCTTTAAAACACGTATTTCCGGTACAGACATTCAATTCAAGATGGCGGACCTCTTAGGCTCTATCCTAAGCTCCATGGAGAAACCTCCAACTGTCGGCGACAAGGAAAGCCGACGAAAAGCAAGAGGTATTACAATTAACGTTCAATATCCGGCAACATTGTGTATTCTCAATTTTACAATATAGCCTGAGCAAAGGGGACGTAGAAATGTATTCTATTAACCTCAGTGTACTCGAGCCACCCACCGTCGTCCCCTCTCTGCAGCATTCTGACCAGTCACGTAGCAGACGTCGAAATGCAAGGCAGTCGCGTCGCTGCTGAAGTAATCTCATTGGTCAATGTTGTTCTTATCGCAGTCAAAACATCACTAGCAAGCAGCACCGTTGCAATGTGCAAAGAATGTGTAGGTTATGAAATATATGAAAAAGAATGTATATGAATGAAATTTGCAACACAGTTGTGACTATATGAAGTCTAAAGTGCACAAGTTATAATAGAATGTAAAGATATAGTTTGTAATGCACTTCAGAAGTTGATACAATGTAACTCAATGTGAGAAATCCAAACAATTCTCACTGTTCGCCAATAGAACAAGCAGCCAGAATGAAAAAGATGCAAGAGGATGAGAAGAGAAAGAAAGCTGAATTTAGAAAAAAGGTAAACAATTGTATACATTTCACACACACATTGTTCTTAAATGCCACCTCATTGTTTTTTTTGTTTTTTTCTGTGAACAACAACTCATTATCTTCCACTCTCAATCTTTTAGATGGAGAAGGAGATCTCTGATTTTATTCAGGACAGTGACATACAAAAAAAGAAATATGAGCCTATGGGAAAGATCGAGAGGAGCATCCTGTAAGTAAAGTTTCTGGCTACTATGGCTTAGGTCTGTCGCCTCAGACCTTACAGGAATTTGGCTGTAAGACTTCAGATAAACTATATGGCCTCAGATTAAAGAAGACCAGCATTATATGGTAGGAACAAACTATTTTGTACCCCGTTATGGAATTCTAAACTTTATTTTTTCGCCCCCCAGCCATGATGTTGCAGAAGTGGCGGGTTTGACTTCGTTTTCTTTTGGTGAGGATGAAGAGAGCAGATACGTCATGTTGTTCAAGAAGGTCAGTGATTTTTTTTTGCACAGCACAGCCCATTCTATCAGACAGTGCGCTGTGGTTGTACCTACAAAATAAACTTAGTATGGAGAGTTTTATTTAAAATTATTTAAAAAAAAAAAAAAAAAAACACTAGTACATTCAGATGCAAGAGTCTGTGTCAACCTGTAAAATTATTTATTATATAATCCAAATAATTAGGCTGGGTGAGCTCAGGCTGGAAACCTGCACATCTATCTCCCCTGCTTCCTGTCCACAACCTTCACAAACTAGCTTATCCAAAAGACGCACCGGGTTGTTGGTCTGATTGGTTGAGGGACTATCCAAGTGTATGGAGTCATTTGAACGATGCCCATTGATCATGCCTCTTGTGCAGTAGGAATAAAGTGCAGACTCTCCATACTAATGTTCAATCTTAAAAGATTAAGTTTAGTGTGGTGATTACTAAATAATACCAAATAATTGTATCTAATTTGATTTAGTATGGTGTAGGGTGTGTTTATCATATTGTTTTTTTGTTTTGTGGTGAACAGGAGTTTGCTCCATCAGATGAAGAATTGGATGCTTACAGAAAGGGAGAGGAATGGAATCCCCAGAAAGCTGAGGAGAAACGTCGATTAAAGGTAAGTTCAGTTGGGACGCTGTGGAAAACAATTCATTTCAGATAAGCCTACAGTATGTATTCATACAGACATTTTCATATGAATTGTATTGACTAGTGCAGTGCCTGTTCAAACATGTTATTCCAGTAGAAAACTCGTAGCCCAAGTAGCAAGTTGGCCTGCTTTACAAATAGAATGATGAACGATTTATCATATAATAAATGTGCAGTAAGCAGAATATAAGCATGGCTGCATGTGACATTTTTTACAGATGAAAATGACAGACCTAACAGGGTGCGTTCAAATTCGCAAACATAGGATAACATTTGCAGTTTGTGGTAGTTCTCTTTGAACACACAGTGGTGCTGGACCTGAGCTGGATGAAGTATTACCATTACAATAGAATGTCTACAGAAAATCGTTCAAATGTAGCTGTTAGAGAAAACATGTTTGGTAAATTTGACCACACCTCCGTTTGGATTTAAGACTATATGTTTAGCCTAACTGAATAACTTGATGATCGAGAAGCCACACCATTTTGTAGAGTGATGCATGGTCATATGAAATGTGCAGTCTCTCTGGTAGCCTATAAGTGACATCACGCTCTCTCTGCCACTCGTAGTCTATAGCTTGTCATTGAAATCAGTTGGACAAAAGGTTCAACATATGCAAATAACCCATTACGCAGACAGACAGACGTTTCTGTCACTTATAGATAGATAGATAGTATTATGGCCAGATATGTCAATTTTGCAAAAAAAATGTTTGCATCCAAAAGACAGTTTGGAAAAGATACTACTAAACAAAACCATAACCTTGCAGTGAGCAAGGAGTGCTTTAGTAACAAAGCCAAAACAAATACATTTGGTGTAAGATGCATTATGAAAAGGCCTTCATTAATTGACCACAAATCAAATTATTGCACAACTGCATACACCTTTGCAAAGCTTGAGTTTAAATGTCCCTGCATCTTTATTTTCCCCTCCTCTCTCATCCAGGAACTTGCTGCATTGGAGGAGGAGTCCGCCAACCGTGCACAGAAAAGGCCTGCATCTCCCAGCTCAAATTACAGGGACAAGTACAGTCATTTGATTGGTACTTCCGCTGCAAAAGATGCTGCGCACACGCTTGAGGCCAATCAGGCATATGGCTGTGGTGAGAATAACCTCTCAATGTATATGACCATTTTAAAGTGTTGCAGACAAATTCCTGAGAACACGCTATGCTGGAGCATTATCAGGAAGTTGGGACAGTTGGGCGGACACCAGAACCAAGCCAGTGCTGTTTAACAAACAGCTGGAGTATGGGGTGTGGGGTGGCCTCTGTGTAGGCAGTCAGTCACTCAAGACTGAAAGATTCAATTAGGTTAGAATGTAACATGTAACATGATAACACAACTTCACATTGTCATACAGTTAAAAGTCTTGCCTTTTTTGCCCCTCATTTATCCTTATTTTTTTTACAAATACACATTGAAGTTAGTGTATAGTTCTCTCTGTGTGATAATTCACCTGCTGATAACAAACCTGCTTAATGTTTCACCTGGTTTTGTTTCCCTTTCAGTGCCCGTGGCCAACAAGAGAGACACTCGCTCTATTGAAGAGGCCATGAATGCAATCAGGGCCAAAAAACGACAGAAGAAAGACGATGAGACTGGGGCAGGCAGTAGCAATGCCAGTTTGTGAGAGAGTGCAAGAGAAAGAGAGTGTGTGTGTGTGTCTGTCTGTCTGTCTGTCTGTCTGTCTGTCTGTCTGTCTGCGTGCACATGCGTGTGTGTGTGTGTGTGTATATATGGGTGTCCAAATAGTTCTGCTGACCTTAGAGATTTAACTGAGTATACTTTTTAAAGCGACATATACTTGTACTTGTATCATGTACAGTGTTAACCTACAAACAGAAAGATGTACACAAGCAATTATGCAACCAAATGTCATTATTTTAAGGCAGTTGTATAAGGGAGTGCCTTTCCATCTCACTGGATGTTCTAAATGATTATCTGTTCCATTCTTCTACACTGTGTTTAGTCATCCAGTGATGGAGCTGAGGCCCTGAGGAGTACTGTGCCACATGTCAGCGTTTTTTATTGTTTTAACCTGGTCTGCACACCTCTTTTAATTGTTGTGTAAAAATTCCCTGTAAAGTATTTGTGTATAAAACGGCACAGGCTCGCAGGATTAATGGAAGTTGTGAAACTGTGTACTGTACAGTCATTCTATAGTTCATCTGTCAGCAGTAATGGGGAGGGAGGGGTGGGGGTGGTATTAGTGTTTGAGGTGTGTATTTTGTGATTTGTTTTTAACTATCAATTCGAACTGTTCTTGTCAGAATTTATTGTATCCACTTAGGGGTTTTTTTCTTGAAATAAACATGGCTGTTGACCATTACACTTTTTAATGTGTAGTATGTCTTGGTCTCCAATATTTTTTTTTATCTGTTTTCATTTACCTTATTTTCTCTCTTCTTCCCTTATACTGAGCTAAGGAGAAATGGCCTTAAGACTCCTACAAATTCTGCAATATTGAGTTTGTATGTCATGTACATTATTGAACCCTATGTATTAACTTCATCAACCATGGAAATGGTTTCTGATTCTGACTTCTCTGAGAGATGATCTCTGCTTTGAGATTTTCAGTTTGACCTTGATATTCACTGCATTTCAATAATTAATATTCATTCATGAAGTTTATATATATATATGTTTCTAGGTGTCTATGTATGTCTGCTCTTCACAAAACTAAACCGCATGTTTACAGAGAGATCAGGTCTTCATTTTGACGGAGCATTGATGTGTGTCAGTCCGTTAGCTCAGATGTGTGTCCATTTTCACCAGAGGGACACAGTGTACTGAATTGTGAAGCTTTCTACAATAAGCACACCAAAGACTTCCTGTGTAGTTTTTATTATTGAAATTATTTGTATTGGGTTAATGCTTAAGTTTCCAAGCATTATTTACAAGGGCATCATTTTAAGTGATGGAAACCAATACTGAAAAGTGTTACAATATACATTGAAATAAACACAACATTTAATTTACAATAAAATAGTCAAATGAAATATAGAGAAGAAGAAACAAGTGGGGGTGCAGGGCATAGATATACATTCATGCTAGGTCTAAAATTATTTTCTATAATTCGACAAATGGCTACCACACTTTTTTCAATTTCTTTTCTGAGCTACCAAGGGAGCATCTGATTCTCGGTCATCCAACGTCCAAATGATGGTGGGTTAGATAATTTCCAGTAAAAGCCAGCCAGTAGAGATGAAAAGGCGTCTGATTGAGCAGTTGTAAGTTCACTCCTGTGTAGGTTTTGATGATATGCCAAACCATAACAAACGGCTAGAGGATGTGTGATTTTCTCCACATATTTCTCTGCCCTGTTTCAGGCAGTCAAGATTGTATACTAATAGTATACCATTGGGTTGAAACGTCTAGCAAACCATGACATGGTGCATCTGCATATTGGTACCCAGCAAAATGTGAAAATAGCCACAGACCATCAGGTCATGCCCTTTTGAAACTTACCCTTGAAAATACATATAGTTACATTTCTACACCTGTAGTAGAATTTTAAACATAATTGAATTATGTGTAACATTTAAATTGAAGATGTACCCAATAGCCTACATGCATGTGATTTTCTATGAATAAATTACCATCTTGGTTTATTGGCCAACTTGAATTAGATAGATAGATAGATAAATACTTTATTGATCCCCAAGGGGAAATTCAAGATTGGTATAGTGATAATAGAGGATATCAGATTGTTTAATAAAATGCTAAAGAATACAAACACATTCTGAGGCTATATTTCTTTGACAATCAAAAACTTAACTAAACTTAAAAGAAGAGTAAACGTATTATTATAGGCCAATGAGGCTGCATTATTATTTTTCCCACATTACATAGTTTTGTGCTCGAACATGCACTACATAGATCTACCTTACCTTGCACCGATATAACATTACTAGTATAATCTCTAAAACGATTACATCTTAAATCCCATAGTTGATGGTAAAAGGGAAACACTGGATACCGTGAAGGACTTTTATACTTGTCAGTGTTGGGAAGCCGGAAGTTCATTGTGCATTATTGAGTGATTACAAGTCACGCGATATTTCCAATGAGATTCACTTTGCTCTGGTGCTCTGGCTTTGCCAAAGAATCGTAAACACGGGCAGTGGTGGTGGTAAGAACATGGGCTCTAAATCTACAATGTAGGTGATGGTAGTAACACTTAACGCTGTCAGGCGACGAAAGTATATCGTATCTTTATGTGAACAAGGTTGATATTCGTTGACAAGCGCCGCATAGATTGTCTCAGCTAATCGGGTTCATTTTGTTGTTATCTACCTTACATGGTTAGGTAGCGTTGGCTAACATTAGCTAACCCTCAGTTACCACCCGACTACCTTTCCAAAACAACCCCAAACGTTTGTGGTTTAGACGGTGACTAAGCTCAAGTAAGTATCAGGTTTTTATAATTCTAACATGTTTTGAAATAATTTAAGTTGAAAATGCAACTGTCCATCCTGTAATATAGTATGTTCATGCCATGGCAGCAGTGTTTATCTTGTGTTGGTGTTAGCTTCTCGGTTGTTAGCTAGCCGCTAGTTGTCGCTTTAGTTGAGAACCGTGGCTTGTTGATTTTAACCAGGCGTCAACAGTCAGATGGTCGTAGTAACTAATGCAAACATCCCTAATCTGCAACCATACTTTACCATTAACAAACTGGTAGTTTATTATGAAATTTGCTCTTTTACAAACACATGCCTCAGATAGAATAATTAGTCGCCCTGTGGTCATGGATTACGTTAGTCCTAACTTGTGACACAATAATGTAAACCTGATAAATAAACTCGTCGCTTTCCTTAAGATTAGTTCTTGCACCCATGGCAAATTAGTTACAGTGTAGCTGCTACTATGTGCCTTAATTTTACTCGTGTGTCGATTTGTAACGATAACGTTACTTGCTTGGTTGGTTTTCGTTTTCCTCAGACACAATAAACCAATCTAGAGTAGGCTAGAGAAAACCTGTTGGGTGACTTTGTGCCGTAACGGTATTTAGTCATGCTTTCGAGATATGAGCGAGATTAAATGATATTTCATGATGTTAATGTGCTTTAGTCCAGAGTTAGGGTGGTGTTTTACTCCACGTTACACTATTCGTGTGTGGTCAAGGTTCCCATGTCCAAATAGAAGAAAACTGGCCACTCTGCTTACTCAAGTTCCCGCAATGAACTAGCCTACTGTACATGCCTTTCTCAGTATCGTCTGTATCAAAGGGAACTCCCATTGAATAGTTGTGTCGGGAAAAGCCGATCACCATTCTGCCGATCTTTGTTGTACTAATTAAAGTTACTTCATCGCGTATACTGTATTGTTCTTTAAGTTGCAACTGGGAACAGAAATGCGACGAACTGTTTACATTCTTCTGAGGACACGTGAGCTACTTAATCCTTGACCCCATCCACCGGTCTTACCTCTCAGGCTGAAATAGAACAACGTATCAGGGTGGTTTGATCAGCTTCTGTGTTATCACTTATGAATCGTGTCAGGAAAATAATTAAGTGTTTGATTATAGCAGAGCTTGCCCTAGAGAATTGTTCTGAATGCTCTAGATTCATTCAAATATAGGGCGTGATTTGATAGTGCCGCTATTGATCCTTGTGAAGGTACTCATCAGGTGCTGTTGTCTCTTTGGTCATTGGCAGGGTGAGCTCGTCCCTATCCCAGAGTCGGGATGCCGTGTCTGGGCCCCGCAGGCATGAGGTCCCATCTTACAGTCCTGGCTCTTGTCCTTTGCTTCTTTCTGGGACCTTCTCCTTCAGATGCCTACATCTATGCGGTGAGTAATTTGTTTTGTTTGTCACCGGGACACTGGACGTGTTTTTTTTTTTAAATGTTGTAAATGTTGTGTTTTAATACCCCATTCTGTTACTGTTCACCTTTACAGCACTACAGCAATATGACCCCCATGTCATTCGAGGACAGATCGGCCCTGTTTGGTAGCCTCTTGCCGATAGAGGGTCTTATGGTAAGAGACTGTCAGAACTAGTCCAGTGCATGATCTAGTCCCTGTCTACACTATTCCAGATTAATTTGAATCCAAATGTGTTGCTTTTGGTCCGTTTGCGCCGTTCCCTTACACTCCTCCAGCGTTTTCAAGCTTCTGAAATGGAATGATGTGAAAACTCTGTGCCCCAGTTTTGTTCGAGAACTCTGGCTTTGCTTAACTTTTAATGTGTCCAGGGAAATCCCTAAACCTCCCAAATCGATGGCATAGAAACCCATGTTCCCGTTCTGATTGAACCTTGTCAGTCTGATGATGTTTCGGTCCCTAATGTGTTGTGTTCACTTGTCACTTGATGATGATTATATGCCTCTTTTCTTATATAAAAAAAGAAAGAAAACAGTCATTAATCATCATTGACTCACTTTGATATCCACTACTAGCCTGCCAGTGGTACATTCAACGAGCTTTTCAAGCTTTTTAATGTCTTGCTGTCTTAAGTTACAGCTGTAGTGCAGCGAACTGCAGAACGGATTCCTTAGATTAAATTCAATTCATAAATGGTCATGTGAGTTGTATAAATGGTCATGTGATGTTGTGTTTTAAAATGAAAGGAATAGCAAAAGTGTATTGCGGCTGTCACCTCAAGTCTTTTCACTAACCCATCACCACACACCACAGACTGCTAATGTCATCATGGCCCCTGATCTCTGTCTCCTCTGTTATACACATTTGCGCAGGGTGTTTTGGTGGAAGCCCGTCCTCAAAATGCCTGCTTACCCATCGACCCTCCCCCTCCCCCGCCAACTCCTGGTGAGGCCAACCTCACTAAATACATCGTACTCATCCGCCGCTTTGACTGCAACTTTGACATCAAGGTCAGTGGCGGCTCTCGCTCACTTTCGCTCTGCGTGTCACCAGAGCAGCCTGTTCTTGTACACCTCTTGGTTTCTTTGAGTAAGCATTGTTTGTATTGACTGAAGACTCTGTTTTTGCAGTCATTTCCAATGCATTTCTTTGAAGTAGATAAGATAAACACGTGAAGCCAAAGTGTACTTCTTTTGATCTGTTTGCAAAAGAGCTTGTTTTTATGCTTGGTGGGGTGGTGTGATCGCAGCTGTGTTTCCCCTCAGGTACTGCATGCTCAGCAGGCCGGGTTCAGTGGTGCCATTGTCCACAATATGTACTCTGACACACTACTTAACATGAACTACAGCAATGGTGAGCCAAAGTTTACTCCGGATCTTAACGCTTGCATGAATGTGATGCCCTTAAGTGTGTGCACGTGAAGGTAAAGGTTCAGAAAATGTACCATGTACTTGTGTCTTGATAAGATGGGACTGTGACCTGATGCTATTCCTTTGTAGTTACCATCGCGGAGGAAATTGATATCCCCTCCGTTTTCACCAGTTACTATGCCTCCCAAGTCTTGAAAAACTTCATTATTCCAGAGAAGGGGTAAGTTTCTCAGTTCCAGATTGTTGCCTCTTCCCACCCTTGTAGACTATTTGGCACATTCAAATGTGAATTCTGCTATTTTGTTATATGATTCCGTTGACCATTGAGATATAATGGTCATAAAACCAAATGGGATCACAGTCTCACTCCCTTTTCATTAGTTCCCCAATCACTTTGAAAATGGTAATCTACTACCCCACATTTGCATTTTTTCACAGAAATAGATACCCAGCCTTTATGACTTCCTACCTGGCTTATCATAGTCTAAAGTCTGGCTGCAATGCACGTTGTTTTGCCTAATGTAACAGTTATTTTTTTCACCATATATTTGGATGCCTGTAGTTTGTTTTGATGAAGGAAAATTCAAAGAACTCAGAAGATTTAGGCTAGTTTGTCACAAAGTTCTAATAAAAAAAACTAAGTGCTGATTGGGTCATGTTGTATTATGCCAATGTTATTGTCTTTCTGTTAACAGGAAGTGGTAGTGCACATTGCTCAAACACCATATTTGTATACATTGTTGCCTCAACATCATAATTATTACCATGGAAACTAATCTCCAGTGACCTCATAGTGAAGGCTATTAACTATGCTTGATTTCTCACTTGCATCCACTGACTCTACATATTTCAATGTAGACCAGTACAATACAATAGAGAGAAATATGGACATTTAGGATTCCTCCTCCATCAAACCACATTTACTCTCGCAACAGCTTCAATTCCATGAATGATTTTCAAAATGCACACCACTTTGGGTGTATGGTCACATCTGGGAATTGCTAATGCAATCCTGGAGTTGGTGATAAGTGCTGCAGTTCTGGTTTTGTTGCTCCTTGAGATATGTGAGCCAGATTTTGTCGTCTTTATGGACCATGGGCCCATGTGGAAACTGATGTTTCTGTATCTACTGTCCAGGGCCTATATCATCCTGAAGCCAGACTTCCCCTTCCCACTGGCCTACTATCTTATCCCCTTCACGGGAGTGGTTGGCATGATCATCCTGGTCATGGTTATCATCCTGGTGAGTGGATATTCAGCTGTCTGTTTCAATTGTGTGCCTGCTTATGTCAGCTTTACCAACCTCTGTCAGTTTGCAGAACTGTTACTATAGGTTAAAAGGAACGGAGACATTTTGTACATGCTTCCCCTAAAGGATGTAAAATGCACCTCTTAATTCTCATACAAGTCTTTGACACCTTTTGACTTCATAGTGAATGTACGGCAAAGAAACCATTAAAAATCCAAACATCTGTTCTCTTACCCCTTTGGCAGTATTGTATTACATTGTTTGTTTGCCATGGGTGTGTCTCTTCCCTTTTCTTGACTTTTTTTGATGAAATATGAAATGTTGGAAGGGTATTGGCTTACAAATGAAGCTATGCTTACATCATACTTTTATCTAACTTGCATATGTCACACCATGGAATCCTGCTCATCTTGTTTAGGTACCTGAAAGCATCATGGTATGTTGTTATGCGTGCTTGAAAAGGCTGAGCTGTTTTAGTGTATGAATGTGGTGGTGGGCTGGTATTGAGTATCCTTCCAGGCAAGTTGAGAAGATATATGCTGTTGTCTGGACTTGTATGTTCCAAATGCCAGGTCGTACTTGCACCACTGCCCAGCAATATATCCCTTTTTTAGTTTTAGTTGGTTCCGTTTTTGTCTGCCTGGCTGTTCCTTTATCTGTACATGTGGATTTGAGTGAAGGGGCCTCTGTGCACGCACAACATTTATTGTTGCCATGGTAACACATATTTTTTTGCCCTTGCCTCCGATTGGTCTAGGTTGTGCGCTGTGTTCAGTATAGGAAGAGGCTGCGAAAGAACAGACTGACTAAAGAACAACTGAAGAAGATCCCTATTCACAAGTTCAACAAAGGTGAGCCATGCACATCTGCATACATATCACGATGCTGAAGATGTTGAGGAAAGAAACAAACTGTCAGTTTACATCAGACCAGCTCTTTGTCTTGTAATGTAATTACCATCATAATGTACCATTAACGCTGCAACAGAGGTGAGTCAGACAGCCTACTAGAATATCTATGTCTGTTTATGTTCAAGCTTGTATTGAACAGGGGCCTATTGCACAAAACTAGGATAAGGGATTAACCCGGGATATCTTGGTTATCCTGGCTCAATTTACCCGTGATCCAGTTGCACAAAAGCGGGATAGGGGGCAGCAGGATATGTTATGGTATAAGTTACCATGGCGATTTATTCTGTGGAGCTAGCCTGCTCCTGACCAGGCTAACATCCAAGATAAGTTGATTCTAATGGTAATTACATTATCTGATTGGTTCAGCTAGCTGCCATTCAAATGAGACCTCCACGTGATTTTTTTTAAAGCGCTGTAGATTCCATTTATATATTATTTGCTACATGCATTTACTCGCAAAACACAGCAGAATGTCTGCCTAATACCATATGGATGTCATTTAAATTATGGTGGCCTTATAATTAATAACATAGCCTACTCGTTGTTTGCTTCTTTTTTGACAGATGTTTGATGAATAGGCTGCTGTAGGCTGGTAGTTGATTGGAAGTGGAGGGGACATTTTTCGAAGGTGTTCTCAACTAATTCGGCTTTTAAGACAAATTAAGATACTTTGTGCATTGCGGTGGAAAAGCGCTTCCTTAATGACGTTGCGTGCCGAGACAGGAAGCTCTCACACGTGGGTGCATACGTAAATTTGCATTCAGTTGATCTGCCACACCTACTCCCGCTATGTAACAGAAATAATCATGAACCCCCATCCAAAAAAGTAAAACTTTACCTCGTTGTTAGTCTATATCAAAAGCGGTTGTTCACTTTGTGTGCAAGACGCTATTTTTCGCGTCTTTTTTATTCCAACCGCGAGTTATTGGGGGAGAAACGAGAACGCGCACATACACCGAATAACTTACACCTGGCTTGATGAATCCGTGTCTGCTCATCCTGGATTGGTCTTTGTGCAACCAATTCAGCCGGTATGCTCTTGTTTAGGATTCAGTGATCGCGGCTCAGTAACTTATCCCGGATGTCTTAATTCTGCTTTTGTGCAACGGGCCCCAGGTGATCAAATAGTTAAATACAACCAAACGACAGCTTTCAGTTGTGTGTAGATTAGACTAGATTATATTCAACTTTATTTTCATTGAGCAGAATACAAGTACAAAGACCATGAAATGCACTTTGTTGATATCCAAAAAAATTTACAAAGTACTATATAAACAGATGGTGCATAGACAGGACAGGAATTATAGTGCAGCGAAGACCGTACCATACAGTTGGTTTACAGAAGGTCGTTTAGAGGTATATAAATATTCTAAATTAATCCAAAGTCCACTCACGCACAGCCTAGTTAGGTGCAGGTAGATTGCAGGAACATACGTTATATTGCCTAAAGTATTTGCTCACATGCCTTGACTCACATGAACTTCAGTCACATCTCATTCTTTATCCATAGGGTTTAAAGGAGTCCTAGAATTCAAAACCACATTCACCTTGTTCCTGTTGAATTTAGGTTGCGAGCAGTGTCCAAAGGACAACACCAAAGACTTTACCGCGTCCCCCGCCTGCTTTCGTATGCAAATTGGCAAATAGAAACAGCCGTGTTGAAATGCTCCAATCTGAACAGAGCTCAGATAACACGTAATAGGCGCCCATCCCCCTTTAGATACACCCCCTCTCATTTGCATACCTTCGATTAATAATTCTTGTTAAACTGCTCTTACGATGCTAGTATCTAGATATGTTGTAATGCTAGCGTTATTACAGCTAACTTTGGAGAGTTAATACTAAGAAATGTACTGATAAAACTTACCAATCTAACACATTCATTCTGTTGGGGAATCTGCTGCACTTCATCTTCGTCAGAACCTTCTTCTGACTCGGTTTATACATGTACGGCTGTATTCCTTATTTAAATCCATTGTTGACAGCTTTATCAAAGACTTTGGCTTTATTTACCAGCAGTAAACGTAGTTTCACTTTGCTCTAGCTTCAGACCGGTGGATTGAGCCAATCAACTTTCAGGACATATCGGCCAATAGACCAATCAGCGCGCATCTCATTTGAATATTCATGAACTTGCTGAGTGGGCGGGAAAAACAAACTGTTTCATTGCAAGGCTTATTTATGACCTTGTATTAGGCGATCTAGCAGTGCTCCTGGGGCGTTTTCAGCCCCACAAATTTACATATGACATTATTTAGGCTCAAAGATCAATTTGTAATGGTCAAAAAATGCGTTCTATGACTCCTTTAATATGACCTCGGTTCACTCTTCTGGGAAGGCTTTCCACAAGGTAGTGTGTTTATGGGAATGTTTTACCATTCTTTCAGAAGCGCTTTTGTGAGGTCACACACTGATGTTGGATGAGGAGACTGGCTCTTAGTCTAATTCATCCCAAAGGTGTTCTATTGGATTGAGGTCAGGACTCTGTCATCCATGTCTTTATGGACCTTGCTTTGTGCACTGGCGCACAGGAAGGGGCTATCCCCAAACTGTTCCCACAAAGTTGTGAGCATGGAATTGTCCAAAATCTCTTGGTTAATGCTGAAGCATTTCCTTTTAGTTCTTTTGCTGGAGCTAAGGGACCAAGCCCAGCTCGGGGATGGCCCCATCCTGTTCCAACATGACTGTGCACCAGTACACAAAGCAACGGATGAATTAGAGCGGAGACTGAGAGCCAGTCTCCTCGTCCAACATCAGTGTGTGACAAATGTGCTTCTGAGGGAATGGTCAAAAAATCCCATAAACACACTCCTAAACCTTGTGGAAAGCCATCCCAGAAGAGTTTAAGCTGTTGTAGCTGCTAGGGGTGGACCGACGTCATATTAAACCCTATAGATTAAGAATGAGATGTAACTGAAGTTCATATGTGAGTCAAGGCAGGTGAGCAAATGCTTTTGGCAATATAGTGTATTTAAATAGCAATAATACCGTAATTTCCCGACTATTAGCCGCGGCTTATACATTGATTTTGCAACATGTCTTCCGCTATGAGGTTAATACAGGGGGGCAGTTAATATGGTTTTGTTTCTTTTAACTTGCATAAAACACTGTCCTGCGGCTTATACATGATCCGGCGTTACCACAAACTGTTGACTTATATCGATTTTATTCAGAATGAACAACGCATTTTATGTACAGTGTCCTCCGGTTCGCTCATGTATAAATATAGATATGTGCAGTGCATTAGCAGAGTAAATATGGCTATGTGATATGAACAATGTATGAACAACATGTACCGATATGTGCAATAGTGTAGCAGTAACATTATAATAGTAGTAAGAATAAAATAGATATATACAGTGCCTATAGAAAGTCATCATACCCTTTTGAAATAGTCACTTTTTTTTTGTCTTACAGCCTGAAATCAAAACCCATTTTTAAAACAATCTTTTTCAGTTTTATTCACAAATTTAGCTGTACAACATCAAAATAATGAAAAAAAAGTCAATAGTTCTGAAAATTAATAGAAAATTAGAAACTAGAATAACAGGGTTGGAAAAGTAATCATACCCCTGACTTAATACTTTGTATAGCTTCCTTTTGCTTTCATTACAGCCCTCAATCTGTTTGGATATGTCTCTATTATAGCGTTGCACACCTAGATTGGGGAATATTTGCCCAATCTTCCGTACAGAATTGTTAAAATTCAGTCAAATTCTGTAGGGAATGGTGATGGACTGCTCTCTTCAAGTCAATCCACAGATTTTCTATAGGATTAAGTCAGGGCTCTGACTTTGCCACTCAAGGATATTTACCATCCTATCCTTAAGCCACTACTTTGTTCTTATGGCCGTATGTTTAGGATCATTGCCGTGTTGGAAGGCGAATGACCTGCCCATATTCAGCTGTCTAGCAGAGGGACGCAGGTTTTCCTCAATCATTTGGGTGTACTTGGCAGCATCCATTTTCCCTCCTATCCGGACAAATTGCCCAGTCCCCACTGAAGAGAAACATCCCCACAACTTAATGTTGCCCCCACCATGCTTCACACTAGGTATGGTGTGTTTTGGGTGTGTTTGGGTGTGTATACTGTGTTTGGTAAGCGCCTGGAGCTCAGTCCAAAAAGTTCAATCTTAGTCTCCAAAAAGTTCAATCTTAGTCTCATCTGACCATAAAAGCTTTTTCCACATGGTAGCAGAATATTCAGATGTCTTTTTGCACTGAACTCCAAGCGCTATGTTTGGTGAAAACCAAACACAGTACACCACCCAAAACACACCATACCTGATGCGAAGCATGGTTGGGGCAACATTATGTTGTGGGGATGTTTCTCTTCAGCATGGACTGGGCAATTGGTCAGGATAGAAGGGAAAATGGATGCTGCCAAGTACACCCAAATTCTTGAGGAAAACCTGTGTCCCTCTGCTAGACAGCTGAAGATGGGCAGGTCATTCGCCTTCCAACACGACAATGATCCTAAACATACTGCCAAAAGAACAAAGCAGTGGCTTAAGTATAGGATGGCGAATATCCTTGAGTGGCAAAGTCAGAGCCCTGACTTAAATCCTATAGAAAATCTGTGGATTGACTTGAAGAGCAAATATTCCCCAATCTAGGTGTGTAACGCTATAATAGACATATCCAAACAGATTGATGGCTGTAATGAAAGCAAAAGGAAGCTCTACAAAGTATTAAGTCAGGGGTATGATGACTTTTCCAACCCTGTTATTCTAGTTTTTCATTTTTTATTAATTTTCAGAACGGTTTACTTTTTTTTCATTATTTTGATGTTGTACAGCTAAATTTGTAAATAAAACTGGAAAAGATTGTTTTTAAAATGGGTTTTGATTTCAGGCTGTAAGACAAAAAAAGTAACTATTTCAAAAGGGTATGATGACTTTCTATAGGCACTGTATGCTGTGTTTTAATAGAATATATTATAAGAAAAACAGAATACATATGGATATCCAGTTTCAGTATGAGCCATATAGACAGATTATGTACAGTAAGCACTATGGCGTGTAGTGTACCACTGTAGTGCAGAAGCAGTGCGATGTAGTCATTGAATTCCTGCGGTGTCCTGCGAAGGAAAGGCAGCTGCTTCCTCTGAGAGGTTTTTTTACGGAAGTAGGTTCTCTGAGTCAGCAGGCGTTGGTTAAGTTGGTCAAAACTTGCTTTTACTGTTGTGAGAACTCGCGGTGGAGACCACCTCTGAATTATTTCAATAGGCTGTGAAGTGCACGAGATCTGCCCAAAGTGGGATTGTCAGTGTTAGGGTGAGGGTTGTCCATGTCTGTTGGGTAATAGGCTTCTTCTAATGTGGAAAGCTTTATGAACTCGGATGGCCTAATGCCCCCCCCTCCTCCACCGAGGTATCATATACATGCGTCACTGTAAACAAAATAACTTGAATTATTTCCCCTTAGGTGATGAGTATGATGTGTGCGCCATATGTTTGGACGAATATGAGGAGGGTGACAAGCTGCGAGTCTTGCCTTGCTCACATGGTAAGTGTGTCTGTGTCTCTGTCTGTGTGTGTGTGTGTGTACTGTATATGTTTGTGTGAAGGCCTGCTTGCAAACCATTAGTTTGGTTCTAGTAATCCGCTGCTATTCAGACGTATTAAAACTCTGATTCGGAAATCAGTGCGTGTTATGTAAGGGCCCTAAGCTATGGCAGCATGTTGACTGGGTGCTAAGGGTCTCCTGGAGCTTTGACACAGAGCTGCCAGATTGCTTGAATAGCAGAGTGATTGCGAAGTGTATCTCCAAGGGAGATCATGCCATCATGTCTTATACATGCCAGTGTGCAGGGCAGCTTTTGGCGTTAGTTCTCTGAAGTGATTGTTCCTCGTTGTCGCCCTTGTCAGCCTACCACTGCAGGTGCGTGGACCCGTGGCTGACGCTGACCAAGAAGACGTGCCCCGTGTGCAAGCAGCGGGTGACGCGGCCCAACCCCGAGTTCTCCGAGTCGTCCGACTCGGACGAGGACGGCGGCGGCTCGCGCACCGACGAGGAGGAGGGCGGGGCGGCGGCGGTGGCCGCCGCCGGCGACGAGAACAGCTCCGAGCGCACGCCGCTGCTGCGAGCGTCCAACCCGGCCTCGCCGCTCGCCGGCAGCCCGTCCGTCGCCAGCTACGCCTCCACCGTCGCCACGGTCACCGCCGTCACCACGGTGACCACCGCCCAGTGCCTGGCGCACACGCCGCAGCGCGACTCGCCCCTGCTGGGCTACGACGGCTACTACTCGCCCGAGGAGGACTCGGAGCAGGAGCCGTCGGAGGAGGAGGAGGAGGAGGAGGAGGACGACACGGCCCAGCTCATCGGCCGAGGCGCGGTAGGAGTCTGAGAGAACAGGAAGCGGCCCAAACAGCGCTATTAAAAGCCCCCTTTTTATTGGAGTAGCCCTAGCTGGTCTCATTGTTTCTCATAGGGCTGTGATCAAAGAGGAGGAAAAGAATAGCAATGAGGTTTTGTTTTTAATTTATTTTAATTTTTTTAAAAGAAGTCATTTAACCCCCGCGGTTGAGGCCCCTAAACTCATAGTGGACTCTCGTTGATAGCGTTAAAGCTGTCGACTGTCCACTAGTATGGCTTGTTGTTTGGGAATGGGAACATTAACAAATTAAAAATTCCAAAATGAGGCTATAACAGAATCCAGTCTAACCTATACTGTAGGCCATCAGTGTAAAACCTGACATGATTTAATTAATGTCGCACATAAAATGTAAAAGTGGCATTTCAACACCATATGCCTCCGAACACTCCTCTCTCCTTTAAACACACACACACACACACACACACACACACACACACACACACACACACACACACGTGTGCATCTAGTGCAATATGGACTGGTGGCCAGTTTGTATGTGTCCACTAACATGAGTCTCCCCAACGCAGTATGTGCAATTGTATCATCTTACTCCCCGCAAAGTTTAGTGTACCCCAAAGACTTGGAATATATTTGTGATATTCCAATCCTGCTTATGAAATCATGTTGCCATTGTTCAGTTGGTGATTTGCAACTGTATTTTTTTTTTTTTTTAAATGGCAGTAATTGTCACTGCACCCTGTTCTATTGCTACTGTGGATTGATGTTTTTTCTTTTCTTTTTTAAATGTGATTCCATCTGAACCACGATTTGGGTTCTTGTCTGGATGTCAAACGTTGAAGCGTAACAAACTGGTTTGGGCCGAGAGAGTGTGAGGGGCATTCAACAGGGTGCTGTATGAGACCCAAATCTCTTGCCCCACTTTGCACTCATCTCTCTCTCTGTTCAGTCTTTCTCTCTTTTTTTCTCTCTCTCTCTCTCTCTGCTCTACTCTTCTCTCCCCTTCTCTCTCTCTCTCTCTCTGCTCTACTCTTCTCTCCCCTTCTCTCTCTCTCTCTCTCTGCTCTTCTCTTCTCTCCTCTGCTCTCTCTCTCACCCCATCTAGATTTTCTTTTATAACTGATGGAATGTCTTAAGGGACACAGCAGAATTTTATGTTAATTTTATACACAGACCACACACACACTTTTACTCTGTGTGTGAATGGTTTCTTTGTCTGGACACTAATAATATAGATGCTTCTTTGGGTCATATACTGTGGTTAAGTCTTTCTGTTGATGTATAGGTCACATGTAAACCAACTCTCTGTTATAAGATCAAGTCTCTGTTCTAGTACAGTTAAATGATTATTGTTACTGCCTAAATGCACATCTTATACACTTGTATTGAAGTTGTGCCTGGTTTGAAAGCTGTTTAGAGGCAGTACTACTAGTTCCCTCCATAATCAGTTTCCCATCAAAAATCATCGCAAGCGACTTGAATGTGTGTAGTTTCTACTCAAATTGATCTTTGTGAACTGATTTTTTTTTTTTTTTTTGTCTGTAAATACATTTTTTCTTTAGAACATCCTGTCAGAGGTCATACCTTGCTGAAAGTGAAGGTGTGACAAGTCATTGAGTGGAATTTAAATGGAAATTAAAGCACATTTAGATAACATGAATAACCACCAGGTATCTGTAGGATACTGACAAACATGCCCAGAATGGGGACCAAGTTCTTGTTGAATAACCATTTGCAAATGATTTGTTTTTCCATTTACCGTATACGATCAATGTTTGTGTATCTTTGATGCCTACCTTTGCTGATATTTTCTTTAGGGGATGTACTTTCTTTACCTTTGTGCCATAAAAAAAAACGATTTTACCTTTATTAACTCTTTGTCATTATTATTTATTTATGCCATTGTATGACTTTGAAGGTTTCTGATCAATTCAGGCACAGGCATTGGAGTTGGTCAGTGTGCCGTTTCAGATTAAAACTGCCGCCCGATATCATCTTGCAGAACTACCCTGTATGATCTCTAATCTCTGACCTTTCCAACAGTCTCGGTATTGGCCAGTGACCTCTTTACACTTCTGCTTTATATTTAAAGGTGATGTGGTTTCACTTTTGAATTCATATTTAAGAATGAAGGCCTATGTGACTTAGTAAGAGACTGAAATATGTGTATTTTCTTGTAATGGCACCAGCTATTCAAAAGCACCATCTACAGACAGCTGGTAGTTACTTCACATGCAGGAGACTGTTGGGCTGGCTTTAAGATTACCTCCGCATGAGATGGTTGACATTAATAAGGGGGAGTTTCAAATAGCTGCCCCACAGTAGTAAGGAGAGACTATCCAAGACACACAGGCCACCGCCACATAGGTAAAGTTTGTTTTCCTTACATTTCTTTTTACTTTATTTGTGTTTGCCAATGGTGTATTGAATGCTAAAAAAAAAAATACTCTGCTCGAAAATCTGACTATGGGGTATGTAATGAAGTCTGAAGTCTTATCTATGTTGGAAAGCAGTATCTTTAACAGGCTTGCTGGAGGGGGAAATATATTATGTGCACCATTGACCGATCACTGAAAGTGTCCAGAAGTCTAAAAGCAAATGGTTTATAATGTAAGTGCTGAAAACTTTAGCCTGGAGGGAAACTGAACTGGACAGTTACACATTCATTCACTTGTGTGTGCATTTGCTGTAAAGTCTAGGGGCACTAAGCCTATGTCTCCAGAGTCAAGAAGTGAAAGCCTTTTGTGTTTGTGTATCTGAGTAGGAAGAGGGTAAATGTGCACTGTTAAGGCCAGCATTGGAGAGAACGAGAGATAACTGACCATCAGGCAGCCTTGTGACCCGTTCCATAGGCAAGACTCAAGATGGCCAGTTATCTCATGCTGGAAGGATGTGGTATTCTGGCAGAATTCTCCAGGGTGTTTGTTTGGACTGGCATGGTGGACATATATGTTAAGGCTAGGGGATAAGGAGCATGACTATATGAGACATAAAAGGTCAATGTATTTCCAGTGCCTCTGCTGGACACAGCTAAAGAAGCATATATTTGTAATTGTTGCGGAGGGAATAATCATATTGTATGCCTTTTGATCATAACACTTTTGATGGAGTGAATCAAACTTGTTATTAACTGAGTGACCATAACAATTTTATGAAGTTGCTCCCTCAGTCAAAGTGTTTTATTAGAACTCCTGTGGGGGGTATATTCAGTGCTCAGCGTGCTTCACAATATCTCTGGCATGTGTCACTCTGAGGCCAGCACTCCACAGTATCTCCTGGAGTGAGCATGGTAACAGAAGTAGACCTATAACTGCAGGGGAGAGACCTGGAAAAGTCCCACTGCTGAGTATTATAGTATGCATACACTTGAATTAAGGTGGGAGAAAGAGCTTCTACTCAAGGAGAATTGCTTCCTTCCCTCCCCAGTGGTACAAATGTTTCCACATGCTGTATTTATATATTTATACGTATATATTTAGTAATAATAGGTATATATTTATTTTGTATATTATAGTATTTAATTATTTTCATAAAGCTATTGATTGAATTGACATTCTTGTTTATTATCGCTATTCTCTTTGATGTGGTATTACCAACTTTTACATTGTTTACAGTTAAATTGAACTATTGTATTGTTGTTATTTGTATGTCACTGTGGACAAAAGCGTCTGCAAAATACCATAACCATATGTCCATATGTACAGATACATGCATTTGCATGAGTATGATGTCTTTGCATGTTATCCTCAGGTGGCTCATAAGGAGTAAGGATTATAAAGGCATCTGCGATGGAAGCAGAGTTTACCGTGACAACGCTCTGCTTCTATTTATAGTCCTCCAGTGTTGACTCAGCCAATCACATCACACTTCCTGGTCCAACCCACAGCCTTTGCTTCATTGGTCATTTAGCAGAGTCCAATGTGGCTATTGGTTGTTAATGTGTAGGGATCAGGAAGGATGAAAGTGGACACCGATCTTGAGTACTGAAATGACAAGGACATAGGGCTCAATATTGCAATGGCGGTACCAAGGCTTTTAAATACAGGTGACAATCCAAAGATGATAAACAGGAAACATGAATGGAAATGTCAGATTTGTATCTTTGTTTACATGACACTATCAGGCTTTGATGGAAGGTATCAGGATGACAATGTGTGGAATTATAAATATGCTTTTGATGTGTTTTAATATTTCAGCTCATTTTGCTTCCCTCCCCTTGCAGCCAGGATGTCCATCGCAAAGATCCATGCTCGTGAGATCCTCGACTCAAGAGGAAACCCCACAGTAGAGGTGGACCTTTTCACACATAAAGGTAGCAGCACACACCCTGGGTATATATTGTACATACAGGTCAGGTCCAAGTCTCCCAACAAACTTACAAGACAGCTTATTAATTTACACAAAACAAAGGTGTTGTATACCTTTGCCTACTAAGGAAAAAAGTATAACGATTATAATTTTTTCTTTTATTTTTTTTATCACAATGTTGTGACCATCCATCCATACTAAGGTCAAGAGGTCACAACGCTGCAATTCAAAATGGGGGTATAAAAGAAGCGTGCGAATGTCTACTTCTAGCATATTCACTTTCGTCTGTACTTGACAGGGATGTGCACACCTTCCACATCTTTTCTGCATGCATCACATGTCAAAGGTGAAAAGGTCATGCAGGTGTCTGCCCTCAGGTCGCTTCCGCGCTGCTGTGCCCAGTGGCGCCTCCACTGGTGTCCACGAGGCCCTGGAGCTGAGAGACGGAATCAAGCGCCGTTACCTGGGCAAAGGTGAGAGATCAGGCTGCCAGCCACAATATGAAGTATACTGGTGACAAGGTTCAAGGTTCAAGGTTCAACATAGGTGTCTTTTAGCAAATGGAAAAACATGTCCTTTGTCCGAGTCATAGTTAAAAGAAATAAAAGAAAATAAAAAATACATAGCTATTATTCATGAACTGAAACCTCATGTCTGTTTTGCTCAGGTGTAATGAACGCAGTTGGGCACATTAATAACCACATCACCCCCAAATTACTGAAGCAGGTCAGGAAGAATGATTGGTCTCATTCAGTTCACTACTGCATTTGGCGGCCTGTGCTGGACCTCACTATGGCCCTCATGATCCTTTTCTTCCCACTCTTCCCTTGCAGAAGCTAAATGTGGTTGACCAAGAGAAAATCGACAAGCTCATGATTGAGCTGGATGGCACAGAAAACAAATGTGAGCATCTCAGCACATCAGGATATCTTCTATCTGTTCTATTCTGTCAACCTCAGCGTGTCCCTAAGTGTGGAATGTCCCTCTTTCAGCTCAGTTTGGTGCTAATGCCCTCCTGGGCATTTCTCTGGCCGTGTGCAAGGCAGGAGCGGCCGAGAAAGGCGTGCCGCTCTACCGCCACATCGCTGACCTGGCCGGGAACAAAAAGGTCATTCTACCTGTGCCTGTAAGCTTGTTACCAATAACAACACAACAACATCACATGAATCCAGCTGCAACTGTAGTAACTGGCATAACTGGAGGTGTTCTTTTGGATAATCCCATTTACACGTGTAAAACATCACGTCACACAATTCTTACTGCTCATTAGCTGTCAACGTTGCAAAGTTGCCTCCCTTCAGTTGACACTCATGCATTTTATTCCCTGTTGTTGTCCATATCATCTCTGTGGGTACCTTTCTCGCCAAGGCCTTTAATGTCATCAATGGAGGATCCCATGCTGGTAACAAGCTTGCCATGCAGGAGTTTATGATCCTGCCGGTAGGAGCCCAAAACTTTCATGAGGCCATGCGCATTGGCGCAGAGGTCTACCACAACCTGAAGAGTGTCATCAAGAGCAAATACGGCAAGGATGCCACCAATGTGGGAGATGAGGGCGGCTTTGCTCCCAACATTCTAGAAAACAACGAAGGTGTGTTCATCGGAATTAGTTTGACCTTTGACCTCGCAGTGCAGAAATGAATTCAGTCATAATTATTCAGTTTGTGTTTTTGTTGTATCGTTATTTGACCCGTATGGCTATTCCCCCTCTTACTCAAAAATAGATGAGATCAAATTGTATCACTACCACCTCCAAGTTCCCAACTTGCATCTGGTCTTGTCTGTGGTTTATAGCTTTGGAGCTTCTGAAGTCTGCCATTGAGACGGCAGGCTACACAGACAAGATCATCATTGGCATGGACGTAGCCGCTTCAGAGTTCTACAAGAATGGGAAGTATGACCTGGACTTCAAGTCCCCCGATGACCCGAAACGCCACATCACTGGAGAACAACTAGGAGACCTGTACAAAAGCTTCATCCAGAAGTATCCAGGTATTGGCTCTCTCTCATATATTCACACCATCACACTTACCTGTACACAACAGAGATCTTGTTGAAACACCATTGTTCATGAAGGAACTATTATCATAAACATCTACGCACTCATTTCCCACTTTAAATATTCCTCCAATATGTTCAATAATTATAGTAACTCTTTTCCTGTGCAGTCCAGTCCATTGAGGACCCCTTTGACCAGGATGACTGGGAGAACTGGGCCGCATTCACAGGATCAGTGGACATCCAGGTGGTCGGCGACGACCTGACAGTGACCAACCCAAAGCGTATCAAGCAGGCTGTGGAGAAAAAAGCCTGCAACTGCCTGCTGCTGAAAGTCAACCAGATTGGCACAGTTACAGAATCCATCAAGGCGTAAGTGTATAGCACTTTAACAAGAGGAGGTATCGATGATCGAACTTCTAAGTATAGAAAGAATAAAGAAGGAACTGCCATTGATCTGACCACTTGATCTCCCACCTCTTGATCTCCCAATTGATTATGGCAGCCATGATGATAGTCAGTGTGTCTGTAAGTTGGTGAAAGGATGAGACTGTGGTTGGTTTAGATGTGTTTCTCCACAGGTGTAAACTGGCTCAGTCCAATGGCTGGGGTGTAATGGTCAGCCATCGCTCAGGGGAGACAGAGGACACATTCATCGCAGACCTGGTGGTTGGCTTGTGCACTGGCCAGGTATGCTTGCTCTCTGAAAAAAAATATATGCTTGTGTTACAGCTTGTGTTACATTTATTGTTTGTGTTACAGCTCTGTTCCAGTATGTTAAGGCTCTCCTTCCTTTACAGATCAAGACTGGTGCCCCCTGTAGGTCAGAACGTCTTGCAAAGTACAACCAGTTAATGCGGTGAGTCCTTTAAAAATCCCCTTGCGCTGTACTTATTGTAATGTTGAAATAGTACCCTTGTATTCAAGTAATGTCAAACAACTATTCTCATCCCCTCAGCATTGAAGAGGAATTGGGAGAGGATGCAAAGTTTGCTGGCAAGCACTTCCGTCATCCCAAAGTCAACTGAGTCTGCTCATTATGCAGACTTGAGGACTGGTCTTAAAAGTCATCAAAGTCAGCAGGAAGCCCTTCCCAAAATGTCTGTGTCTGTCAACTCATTTCACTCTTTAAATTCCACTCTTTAACAACAGGTGCTTCTGCCATGAGGCTGTGAATGTCAAATAAAATGTAACAATACAAATAGCGTACTGTTTTACTGAAACTAACAACACAGCTACAGTATGTGTAGTTTATTGATTTTGAGTTCATCTCATGACTGCTGGCATCCCCCCAAACTAAGGGTGAAATAACATGGCGTGATGTGGTCAGTTCCATTGTTCTGAGAAAGAATGCATCAAAGCCCCTTCTGAATTTTTTTATTCAAGGTCAGAAAACATTAATGGCAAAAATACGCCATTCATGATTCATTTACTCAGCTAATTAGTGTAATGACTGAGCTCATGTAAAGCACCACATCAGAAAGATTAAGGTGGTCTTTTCTAATTCTGTGCCTCCTGTTGGGTTCATGGGTTCATTATTTCTTTAGCTAGACTTATGAATGAAAATAGCCTACTGTGATAGGTATAGTATCGGCTATAATCATCTTTTTGAACGCATGCAGGTGCCACGCTTTACAGATCCCTTTAAGGCTTAACTGACTAACTAACCAGAACTTTGCTTTTGTGCATAGGATCATGTATAGGAAACAATGTATGAGGTAGGCCTATATTTAATTCAGTTATTATTAGCCCTAATGAATTTCTCTATCAGAGTCGTCAATTAGTTGAATAACTCATATTAGGAATAAAAGACAAAAATTGGCGTATCAAATTGTTTCCCCATGACATCATAGGATGGTAATCCATTAAAGCACTTACAAGTTTACTGGGTGAGACATGTGTAACAGCTGGAGTGGTATTCACAATGCATGACGTCATCTGTTGATGATCTATAAAATCACTGGCACATTGCCAGAACACACAAGCTCACCTCACTGGCTAGTCACATGTGACAGTTGATCCCAACAATTTTTTCCAGAGGATACTTTGGATTTTACCAGGTGCTACTCGTCAAAGTTTGTATCCCATCAGAGGACTTGAGGGAATGATGGCTCGATCAACCTCTTCTTCTTCTTCAGCTTATCTATACTTTTTGTTCTTTTTAATCTTGCCCTCACCACTGGTGCAATCCAACCAACTTGATTCTCAGGTGAGCTTTTTCGTTAAAACGTATGATGACCTGCATGATTTGTTAAAACATGTAACTAATATTTGAGAAGTCCATCCCAGTTCAAGAAACATTTCATTATTAAATATTGTACAAATTAAGCTAAATAATGAATTGCTCTGTGGTGGCAATGATGTAACCTCATTTATTTAAGAATTCATTAAAGCAAGACAAGCAAAAGACTCTCAAGGATGTTACAGCAATTCTTTTTGAATGAATTAACCAAATTCATCCTCTCACATAGATCTTAGATGACCTGTTTGCTGCACATCTTGACTCTGCCATGCCCAATGCTGACGCTGAGGGATCCGCTGAAGATCAAATGCCCTCACTATCATCATCATCATCTTCTTCCTCATCCTCTCGACACGGACAGAATTTATCAGAAGGGATAGAGCCACAAGTGGCCAGAGAACGCGAGGCAGATTCTAGATGGCCCCATGGCCTGATGGAATTCATTGACCAACAGATAAAGTTCCGAGGGAGAACTAAGAAAGCAGAAACTGTTTGAGTCAGAACCTTGTTGGAACCACTGGAGGGGGTGGGTTGCTGATGTGGTTTTGTGATGGCTATGATGTGAGAGATGGCTATCAATTCAAATAGGAGGTATACGAGTGTGTGCATATAAACCAAATCACTAACAGAATTTTTAAAACAAATGTAGAATATTGGGGTATGTCATGTCAGAATGTTCCTCATACCTATGATCCATTTACATTATAGGTGAAAATGATCAACCTTGCTTGTGATGTGGAGTATAATGAAGATATCAAATAAGAAAGCTACAGAAAATGTGATTTCAGAAGATGAGCATTGTAAGATAGGATCTGTGAGATAAGAAATTAAACATTTTCACTTAGCCTACTTCAGGCCAATGTCACTTGGTTTGTACTTTTTGTGAATATTTTATGTGTAGAATTAAACCTTTTCTCTTGCAGTCACTCTTACTAAAAGAAATACGTACTCCTGACGTCATTTAGATAATATTTTATGCCCTCTCTCATCTTGAGGAACTGCTTCAGTCGGGTACGCTTGCATTTTTGTGACATGAGAAGCAACATACAGGAGAACTTTAAAAGACATTGGATGAGGGACATTCTATACATTTCAAAGTTAACAACACGTTTTCTTATTAAACAACATTTCAAACAAGTTATAGCCTATAGGTCTACCAAAGTTGTTAAAGCTGTTGCTGCAGGTCTTTCCTCTTCTAAGGTGATATACATACAGTTTAATTGAATTGAATATGTTTTGTCATGCACCTACAACAAACACACTGCGTTACTGTGCAAAACAAGGATATTAAAAGATAAATAATAATAATATAAAATAAAAAAAACATAATCACGTTGCAGTCCAGCCTTTGAGGTGTCTAAACAAGGCTAAAGCCTACCTTACACTGACAAGATTTGGGAAAGATTCTTGAAAGATTGTAGTCTTTTGAGTAAAGCTTGAATGATAGGCATTAGTTCAAAGACTACAATCTTTCAAGAATCTTTCCCAAATCTTGTCAGTGTAAGGTAGGCTTTAGACGTTAAAAAAAAAATAAAAAAAAAAACAGGTGAAAAAGACATAAATTTCATATTTTTCATTTAGATTAGAAGGTCTGGACCAATTTAGCTCCCGTGACTCTGCAGTCATTGGGTATTACCTAATCGCACATTTTCACGCGAGAAGTTGCCATAGCTGCATTCTTCCTCCTTCTGCTAACGTGAGCTACCGCTTCGTGGAGCTGGCGGGAGTTGAATCTGGTTGAAACCAGAGAGAGTAGTCGGTATGTCACAAATTTACCTAGATACAAGTGTTTATTGTGTGTTTTAACATCGCTTAATGCTTTACGAGTTTGTGATGTTGCAGTAATTCGACGACAGCGGCTTTTTTAGCTTTGTGCACATTAGCCATTACTTGCACCAGAGAATGTCTACCTAACGCTAGCCTATTTAGCTTGTGTGGCCTGGTGAAGCGAATGAATGGCTTTGTTGGTGAACATGAACTTTGCCAAGCTATTCCCTGAATTACATCGATTCATGTGACTTATGCGCAGATAATGTACCTGCCCAATACATGTAAAAGTAAACTTGAGCGTAGAGGTCTAATTTCCAAGCGTTGGACAATCAATGTAACTATGCTCTGTTGTTAGCTACCATAGCATAGCTGTCCTAATCAAGCATGAAAGGAGTTGGGAAATAAGGCAACATTATCCTCGCAATGCAGTGTTCGTTGCTCGCTATTTGTCTTTTTGCATGGGGAACGCATGCTAACTTTAACCCATTTCAGCTCCACTCATGAGCTAAGGTTACATTGCTGCTCTTGGTGCATTGCTTTTGTTGAAAACTTCAGGTAGCCAAAAGCATTAAGCTAGCGTTAAGTTGGCTAAAGTTAGCTAACGTTACTTACATGAGGTTCGAGCTGGCAGGCAACTTAGCTACCGGTATGCTAGCTTTCAGCCCAGTTAACAACAAACCCACAGATACTGTAGGATTTAATGTTTGTAGGATAGTACGTTGTCAGCTGTCGGTATGCCAAGAATTGCTGTTACGTTATTAGCTGCCCACTGACTTCTGGGTTGCATTCCTTTGCTTAGGCCTTTGTCCGTCAGAAACACCTTCCCAGCATTGGGTTAGGTAACCTGAAGCTGTTAATGAACACATCTGAATGATCATAGCACGACGTTGACTAAACACAGCATGTTTATCGAGTCGGCATTAGACTATTAAAACGTCGACTGATTTATTTTGCCATTACAGCAGTTTTTCCATTATTTGCGCAGTTTACGTCATGGCAGACAGCGATGATGAGTACGACCGCCGTCGGAGGGACAAGTTCCGCCGGGAGAGGAGTGACTACGACCGTTCTAGAGAAAGAGAAGACCGGCGCAGAGACGACTGGAGTGACAGGTGAATGAGAGGGAGCAAAGGGCCATCTGATGGATCAGAATATAACTGTATTTGGAAGGTCTTAATAACTCTTAAACAAACTAATTTATTTGTAATGCTAATGGGTAACTTGAATTGAGGCCAGATGAACTGCATTGCAGTGATGGGAGTGTATAGTCTGATTCTGCATTCTGATGGTGTGACCACCACATAGTGTTACTGCTGATGGCTTGAGAATTGTCATTTAATGGTGTTTTCCCTTGTTTCTGATTACTGGCGCCCATCGGGCAGGGAATGGGACCGAGGGCGGGAGCGCCGCAGCCGCGGGGAGTACAGAGACTACGAAAGGGGCCGCCGCGAACGATTCTCGCCCCCCAGGCACGACATGGGATCCCAGCCTAAACGGATGAGGCGAGACTGGTAGGCCTCTATGACTGTGGTGTCAAGTGTGAATACTCTCTTGGTCGGTGTACTCTTGCTTGCTTGGTTCTCTTGTCCGCTTTCAACTCCGATGTCTCGCTCTTGTGTAGGGACGACCACGGAGGCGACCCATATCATGGAGGGTTTGACCTGGGCTATGGTGGGGGTGGCGGGCCAAGTTATGCCCCTCCCCAGCCTTGGGGTCATCCAGATATGCACCTGATGCAGCCTCACCATGCTATTCCTATCCAGGCCAGGTGAGTTTTGCCACCATCTTTGTACATTATCTTCTAATTCCTGCATTTGCTCTGTGTTGATGTGGGGCTTCATGTAGACAAACAGACTCCCACCACCTCTGATTATGGACTGTTTTTGTCGGTAAGGTTGGGAAATATCCATGACATGGACCTGGGACCTCCTCCGCCTGTGATGAAGAATTTCCGAGAGTTCTTGCTCTCGCTCGATGAGTCTGTGGACGAGATGGAGGCGGTGAAGCGCTACAACGAGTACAAGATCGACTTCAGGCGGCAGCAGATGCAAGACTTTTTCCTGGCCCACAAAGATGAAGAGTGGTACGAACAAAATTGCCATTGTCGTTCATCTCAACTCTCGCTCACATGCATTGGCGTTACCCTTGGCAGAGGGAAAGTGGATATTTAGGGTTGCCACGATTCACACAGAAAGGATTTGATCTGTCTACATGAAACGCTACGTCTACATGAAATGGAAGATGACAGGGTGCCAGACAGTTATCAGAAGTAGGCTATGGCTGCTGGCATTTTAAGAAGCAGAAAGTATGATTTGGAGTAGAAGCTGGTTAGTTGGACTGCCAGCAGAAAGGGTGTTTAAGGAGTAGGCTTAATTAGTACTACTGTCCATCACTTATCATGGATGTCAGATGGTCCATAGCCAGGGGGGTTGAGTAAAGTCTGCCTCTAAAGGATTCTACTGTTACAATGGTACAACATCATCGTCAGTTATCATTTCAGGTAAAAACAAGTCCTTAATATCTGTTGAGGATAAGTTAACAGGAAAGTAACCAGGGACTGTCCTAGGAAGTTTTTCAATAACTAATTCTGTTTCAGTCTGTGTTTGCTTTAAATGTGAAGGCTTGCAAAGCTGGGCTGCCTGATTGGATGCCTTTGTGTGGAGTGTCCAAACCCTGCAAGGCAGGTGGTCACATATTAAGCATTAACTGTTTTGACTTGGCCTGCCTTTATGTCACACTATTTTCCCCACAGGTTTCCAGTGGTTGTGAAGGAATGTCAATGCTGTTATGTTGCTTTTTTGTTTTCTGCGTTAACAAGACAAACACTTCTTTCCTCACCCTCCCTCCTAAACCCTTCTCCATCCCTTCACAACCGGGTTGTGGAAGAAAGTGGGACCCTACGCAGGAGTCATGAGCAGTCAGTCAGGGCTTGCACTGCGCACAATGCAGTTGCTCTTAGAAAACCACAGTACTAGGGCCCTAGGTAGTCAGACAACACAAAACCTAAGCCTGTTGCGTATACGGAACTAGATTTTTTTTTTTTTCTTAAGCGTGTGATATATCATTTTTTCCCCACTCTTTTTTTTTTCTCTCTCATATTTGGATGCGATCGAAAAAAAGCAGAGATTGCGTGTGCACATGCGCACGGCGGAACGTGTTTTTTTTGACTGAAGGAAACATCTCTCTCAGTCTGTATGTGTGTTAATGCTGGGAGCAGAAAAGGTAAATTTAGTCCACACCACGCCAAGTTCTGTTTTTTCACCTGAATAGCTTAATGTAAAACATGTTGCTTTAATCCTGTTTTCTTCCTTTCATCTCTGCTTGAATTGTGGTGAGTGGAATAACCAAAGAAAAAAAAAGAATTTTATGACAGTGATATGCTTTCAGTTGCTTACCCTTGAGAATTGATAGAATCCCTGTCCTTAAATGGAGTCAGTGAAAATGTTCTGTTAAATGGAGCGGGTTCTGGTCAAAAGGTCAATTGACCCAATAAATAGCCAGGCACACTACAATACACATACTCAATTCTCAGTAGCCTACAAGTCCAAGTGCCACTTGCAATTTACAGTTTTTTTTTTTAAAGTGCCCTAACATGCTTTTGCTTTTTGCCCCTGCCCCTGCCCCTGCCCCTGCCTCTCCCCTCCCCCTCCACCCCCCACCCCATCCCGCTCCGGCCACTCTTGGAATGTCTTGGTGCTTTTGCTGGTACTCAGGTTCCGCTCCAAGTACCACCCCGATGAGGCTGGCCGACGCAAGGTCGAAGCTCACGCAGCACTGGAGAACAGGCTGAGTGTCTACTCGTACCTCATGGACAACGGCTGGTTTGACAACGTCTCTCTTGATATCGACAAGGCCCAGGCCATCATCAAGATCTTGGATGCAGGTACTGGCCATGTGAATTCAGCTAACCTCTGTAACGGAATTATGAAAATCAGACATGTTAGACTGTTATGAAGATTTACCACCAGGAGGTGCGTTTGTGATGAAGCACCAGAAAGTTAATTACTAGAGTGTTGATTCGCTCACCTGTGTGCAAAGGGCAACCAGGCAGCCGTTAATGTCAAGCCATGGTACCTGTAATTGGTCAGCACAGCGGCAGCTATTTCTCGTCTGTCTGCAGCCACAGTCCTTAGGCTCTTCTCAACGTCTCCTCGATCCTCCGGCTCGTTCCCACTGATCTATAAAGAATGATGTGATGGCAACAATGGGATAGTCTATCCAGTGTTATTTATAGATCAGTGGGAACAAGCCGGAGAGGAGAGAGGGTTGAGGAGAGCCCCATGTGCCGTGGTCCAGAGCCATAGAAAGAGAGTTGCGACATTCTTTGATGTTTGATGAATCGCAGGAGGGTGGGATGTACTTCTGGATGCTGGAAGGTGTAATCAATTAACTCATTGACTACTGACCAAGAGATTGGCTGTAAATAGTTCCAAAAGTCCCATAACGAGGAAATGGCCTGGAAAAAGCACTGCCATTTTTTCCTATGGAGGTCTATGGGAGTGTCTCCACTCTGTTTTATCTACCGCTCTGCCGTGGTCTCATTGTCCTGTGGCGTGTGTCTCGTCCTCCAGCTGTGATCAAGATGGAGGGAGGCTCGGAGCACGACCTGCGCATCCTGGAGATGCCCTGCGAGGAGGAGGAGCGGGAGAGGCTGTCCTCCGGGGGCTCCGAACCGCCCAAACGAGAGGAGCTCCGCCCGGCCGACGCCGACCGCAAACCACCCGCCGAGAAGGACAATAAGGAGAAGGTGTGTGTGTGTGTGTGTGGGAGGGGTAGAGGAAGGGGAAGAGGAGTTATTTAGGGCTGCTTTCCCAGATAAAGGAGAACTTCAGTGAAGATTTCCCTTGGGAAAACATGCTTGTAGTCTCGGGACTACGCTTAATCCATGCCCAGGAAATCGGTCCTTGGAGTGTATGTTTTTGTGTTTTGGGGAGTATGCAGTAGACCCTTTGAAGAACAATCCATGCCAATTTTGTGTGACGTGTATGTGTGTTCCATAGCCGGAGGGAGCAGCAGATGCAGAGAAGGACGCAGAGATACAGGACACTGGTGCTGATGGAGACAAGGCAGAGAAGGAGCCCACAGTGGAGGACCCTCCAGAGCCCAAAAGGGTACGTGTGTGTGTTTAGATTAGATAATACTTAATTGTCTGTTACACAAGGGTTACAGAAAATTTTCTTTGACAAGGCTCCAATCACAAAAAACATTCACACAGACATATAAGGACAAGACATGGGGTGTTGAGGTATCAGCTGTGGTAATAATTTTGTGTTCAGTATGCTTATATATATATAATATATATATAATATATATATATATATATATAGTGACTCATCCATTCCACTGACTTTTCAGACGTGCACCAATGTTCTGATGTGTGTGTTCCGATACTTAATTGCCGTCTTTGTGTCCCGCCCATCCAGACGTCCAAGAGCAGGAAGAGGAAGAGGACGATGAGTGGGGACAGTGAGGACGAGGCTAGCGCCTCGGACAGCGAATCCGACTCCGACTCCGACTCCAACTCGCAGACCTCGGACAAGCCGCCCGAGAAGGAGGAGGGAGAGGAGAAAGAGGAGGAGGAGGGAGAGGAGGGAGAGGAAGGGGAGGGTACGTGCACATCATTACGTCATCTCTGACTGAAGGAGGTATTAGGCGCATTCGACTTCATGTAGCCGTCTTAAGACGACTGCAGACGAGACTATTTCTGACATTTTGATACGTCTTTCAAACCGGAGTTGTACATACGTCATGGTTGAAAACCTATCAGAATGTCAGAAATAGTCTCGTCTGCAGTCGTCTTAAGACGGCTACATGAAGTCGAATGCGCCTAGTATAAGAACTGGAGAAAGTGAACAAGTCCCGCCCCC